>NW_015506605.1:36477-71307 GCF_001515645.1 Sinocyclocheilus grahami
CATCCCTAATATATATATATATATATATATATATATATATATATATATATATATTCAGATTCATTTACAGTATGTGGACATTTTTCTTTTTAAAAACCACGCTTGAAGTCATGTTAGTCAGATAAGTCCCTAATGAGCAAACAGCAGGGGGTCCTCATTTTGAAAGTATCATCTGCTGATGATGTCAGGGTGCTCAGCGTGACATTTCACTGTAATCACAGTCCAATTATTTCTAAAAACGCAGCAAAGACAGACTCCAAGTAAATGACTTTCTTTTAGCATTTGCCATCTGGTGACGAGATATAGTCATTTGGTGCTCATTAAGTAGGCAGTTAAGCCACCTGGACACCTGGCTCACTCAGAGACGTCCTTACATTTCCAACATATCGGCTGCACTCTATATTCACCCATATGTTGTGTTTTGATGGCATTGATTCGTCACAGGCCTGAAGAGTCAAAATCCATTGCTTTCAGAACAATTAGAATTTCAGTACTTATCTGTGAATCTTTGTATTGCAAGCAACATTAAATGAATATGATGGACCCATTAAGCAAACAGTAAAAACAGCTTAAACTGTAATTACCAGATGACAGAACTTTTACTTTCAAAGGTTTTTTTTCTTTCTTCCCTGAAAGAAGTCATTAAATGTTAAATTAAATTAAATTAAATTAAATTATTTAAGTTGCAACGTCTTACATTTTGTTCCAAACTTATTACCTTTAATGAAAGGGAACATTTTTTTTAATGAAACACATTTTATGTATATACACATTACTGTACATCATCCATATGTTGCGTTTTGATGGCATTGATTTTACCTGTGTCTGACAAGTTGAAATCCATTGCTTTCAAAGCAAGTAGAATGTCAATATTTGTGAATCTTTATTTTTCAATAATAAAGTACATTAATTAAATTACATGATTATGCTGGAACTATAGTATAGTATAGTATAGTATACTAAGCAAACAGCTAGATAGATAGACAGACAGACAGACAGACAGACAGATATATCTATCTATTTTTTATTATTTATCTATTTATTTAACTTGCAAATAAGCATAATGGTATTTTGAAATTGAGAGGATTTTATGTATTGATTGATTGATTGATTGATTGATTGATTGATTGATTGATTGATTGATTGATTGAAAGTCACAGTGTATTTTCACAGTACAATGAACTTGTTCACCTCAAAATATCAAGGAAAATTTGATTCCTCATGATATTCAAAAGGTCATTCAAGGAATCCAGGCAATTTTCCAAAGCAGCCGTAACTATTAAGCCACATTAATGAGTTGAAAGTATTTCTCTTGAAGGAAACAGCTCCTCGATGGAGGCACTAGCAGCTGCAGGCAGCAGGGAGCACAGCTAATTCAGTATGCTTAGTGAAAACAATCGTATCACACCCCGACTGCTAGGATTACAGGGCAGATTGAGTCCACCTGCAGGGCTTCACAGCACTGTTAATAAAGCCACCGGTTTCAATTAAAAGCCTTTTAAACATTATAAATCTAATCATGCTTGCAGGTGACAATGCAAGTTAACTTGGCATGATAACTTAAGAATAAGAAGAGAAGATTATTTTAAATGGATTTCGCAATATCTAATCACCCTGGTTTGCTGATTGAATAGCTGCTGAGTGAAAGGGTGGACTTATGCAATATTAAACAGTATTTTCTCGCCATTAAGACACTTTAATAGTGTTGCTCATTGTTAAGATGTATAGCGGTACTTGAGCTGCATTTTAAAAACACTATTTGCAACCTTGTTGTGGAGGAAACTAAATGTGATGTGCGGTAGTTCTGTATGTAATGGTGGGCAGTAACAGCAAAATCATGTTATGATACATGGAAATTTATATTGTTCAATCTTACAGTAATAACAGTAATATTGTGAAATATTTTTTACAACTTAAATTAACTGTTTTCTACGTGATTATATTTTAAAATTTAATTTATTTCTCTGATCAAAGCTGAATTTTCAGCATCATTACTCCAGTCGTCAGTGCCACATGATCCTTCAGAAATAATTTGAATATGCTGATTTGCTGCACAATAAACATTTCTTATTATTGTCAAAGTTAATTTATCAATGCGTTTTTTTTTCAGGATTATTTGAGGAAAAGAACATTCTAAAGAACAGCATTAATTTGAAACATTTTATTTAAATGTTGACTGATGTAGCTCCAACTCTAAATTCGGATTAGATGAGCAAAGTTTGAAGGCATTGTTAAATAGCCGACATTTGCAAACCATCAACTGAAACCTATATTAATGCAATAAGTCGCATCTGCAAACAATGTAAATTCTGCTTCATGTTGATCTTCCTTATAACAATGTCACCCTCATCTTGACTTGTTTTACACACGTCAACTTCTTTATTTTATAATTTCTCCAAGTTTCAATTTCACATGCCCAGCCCATGCTCAAGTTCAAGAGGTACAAGATGTTGTATTTGCAAGCAGCTTGTGCAGGATGTTCAGTACTAAGGCAGCACAAATGTGGCATGTCCAGGGGCCCTCAACCTTGAATATCTGCCAGGGTTCACAGTAGCCCATGCCGGGGCATAAACAGAGAAATGTACCCTGGCATTTTCCCCAGTCCACTCCAATCAGAGACCAAATGGGGAATGGTAATGCAATTAACATTTCCCAGTCAACACAAACCTCCCCCCTCGTCCGAATTCTGCAAAGCCCCTTCCCTTAATAACCGAGTGTGCTTGCTATCAAAAGCAGTGGCACTAATAATGCAGACATGCCATAAAAAGCCAAGAAATGGAGGGAAATTGGGCAAATAACTCTGCCCCAGAACGCTAACGCGATTTGCAATGCACAAGCTAAGAAGAGGTCCGTCTGTGATGGTTTTCCAAGTAAAGGAGGCAGGCCACTCTGACGGCATGATTTATTTATTCATTTCCCATTCTCGTTTAATGGAAATATAAAAGCCAGCATTGATTAGGGTTTAAGGATCAGCAGTTAATAGATTAAAAGCTTGCAACGTGGCCAGAGAAGAGCTCCAGCATTTTTCTGGGTTGCTCTTTGCTTGGAGGTATTCAAAGGTTGTTTATTTGGGTTACTACCTTCTGGTCATCCTGTATTTTGCACTGGTTACCCTATTTTGTACAGGTTACCCTTGTGCCCTGACCTTGGGCCACCTTTCCTGCCATCTTTATCTATATGTGTAAAAGCGATAGAGGAGGTCGGTAACTGATACTCGAAAGTTCATAAACCAAATTTACCTCCAAGGCGACGGCAAAGGTGTCAACTCACTGACCTTCCGAAGACATGCTGGCGATCCTATGGCCTTCAGCCTGTAAATAACCATGTATACTCAGTGTTTACTTTGGTAAGGGTCAAGATGTGTCTTTAAATAGAGTTTGGGATGGAGGAGCTGGATCTGGTGTCATGACACCCCGTGAAAATCTCATTGTCACTGAATAGGAAGGGAGCCGTTGAGGAGAGAACCAAGGTTAAGTCACATGCTTGAGTTAAACGGGTTAGTTATGATCCAGGTAGCTATATAGCCTGACTGGGTAATAGAGGATGCTTTGTGGACAGGGTTAAATAAAAGAATAATAGATTGCATGCAGCCTGGGGATTAATTAGTTTCAAGCAGAGGCAGATCTGGAAGACTTCTTTGGGAGGGAGGAGTATCATGGTTGAGTGTAGTCAATGCATTTGAATGTTCATAACAGGAGGGATACTTTGATCCGCGGTTGACTTGGAGCCTCAAAGGTGTCAGTGAACAAATATATAGATGGATTTATGAGCCCTACATGTGTTCAGCCCTCCTACAGACATGAACATGAGTTGAGACATGGGGCATGCAACATGCAGACGGATTCATCTACAGCATATAACATATAATTTCCATACCGAGGCAGAAACAGTAGATTTAAATCAGAGCACCAAGGTGCAAAGGCACATTTAAAATTAAAATACATTTGTATGCACTATGTTCTAAACTCATTATCAAAATTACTAAGTTTCTGTCATTTCAACCTGAATTGCTTAATCACTCAATTCAAACTTTTTGCTGTAGATCTTTTCAAGCTTAGATGTGCGGACTATTTTTTTAATGTAAATCATTTGAAATGCAGCTGGCTGTGATTACATCATCGTGACACTTGCATACTGTGTTCCTATTGGTCCTCAAATTGCGAAGATGGTGTCAAGTTGTGATTTTATTCTACTATACAGCCAGCATAAAACACTGTAATTTCATGTTTTTAATTCCTATAGCTGAACTTGTAAACACTACGGTTTAAGGCCAAAGTAAACTTCAGTTTTGGGGCGAATGGTTAGCATATACTTTAAGTATAACCTTTCTTGATAGCGGGTGCACTAGAAATTTTCATCTTTGTCTAGCGTCTGCGCTATTTCTCTCAAGATGTTATGACTGATAAAGTTATCTATGTGCGCTACTAGAGTTGCGTCTATCTTGTAAGCACTTGTTAACGCGGCCGTCAGTTGTTGTTGCGGTCTTCAGTAGATTTATTTTTCCTTCATTATTAACTAGTTGCGTGTTAGCATGCATATCACTAGCCTACTGGCTGTTCATTAGTACATATAAAGTACATATTAATGCTGTATTATGCATGACCATATTTTAGATCCCTTAATCCAGCCCTATACCTAAACTTAGCAACTACCTTATTAACTATTAATAAGCAGCAAATTAGTTTATTGAGGCAAAAGTCATAGTTAGTTAATAGTGAGAATTGGTCCCCAAACTAAAATGTGACATTTTTTTTAATGAAAAAATTCAACTGAGCAAAAACTCGTTCAAAAAATTTGACTGCGTACAATACAATGCTGATGACAAAAATTGTGTCTCACACTCACTGTACACACACCTTTAATACTCTTGATAAAAACTAAATATCCTCTAGGCTTTGTTGCCTTGTAAAAGCACTAGTATTTCCATCAGGATATGCAAATATTTTACATATTGTGTCTCTATGTATAAAAGCGATACAACTATTCATTTCCACATAAAGACCCGAATGTAAGTCAAAACAAGTCTTCTCACATTTAAATGCATTTTAATGCATACTAATACAGTGCATGGGGTTGGCGGCATTCACATTCTCCATATCAAATGGTGGCAACATCACATTAGTTTGCTCAGTGAAGGGCTAAATTGGAAGAGTCAAGAAAATATCATAACTGCTCATCTCGAAAATTCTTATTTACTGCATAAAGGACACAGGCTTTAAATTCACCCGCAAATGAAATGATAAATAAATCAATCAAACGTAACTGAATAAGCGACAAATTACCAACACATCATAACAGATTTAACAACTCGGTTCATAAAGATTACTATTTCAGAGACTATTTCATCACAGTGTGGTCCTGGCTCTGTAAATGAAAGCAGCAGCATGTAGTGGGAAGTGTTTTCCTGGTGGATTTCTCAAGCACCAGCTTCTAATTTGTAGAATTTGTGTATGTTGGGGAAGAAAGCATAGGCAGCCCCCGTTGTCTGTGATCAGCCGGCACTCTGACATCTGTTTAAGGATGTTTATCCAAAGGGTAAGTATGTTAAGGGAAATATTATGTTGGTGTTATTTTACTTTTCTTCTGTTTGAATCATAAACACAGCTCTAGGGCAGGACGGAGAGATTAGAGTGAAAAACGCGAGCATGGGGTCTCGAATCACACCCCTTGAGACGAATCCCTACCGTGATTCCAGACCTAACGACGTCCTGCTTAATCTGCCGATAGGAGTGTATTAATTAAATTATGCCTAAAGTAGCATGTGCGCCACACTTTAGCTCTTTTATTGAGCCTGCAACATTTTATTTACATCCACACGAGTGCCCGGACAGGCGCGTGTTGCTCTTTTACTGCGTTTGTGTGGACGGAGTCAAACTAAAACCAGGTGCCAAGCTACAGGCTGCTCAGATGACAGCGAGAGCCCCATTACTGAAGGCTTTATGAACTGAAACATTGCACAGAGAATCCAGAGACCCTTGTTTAAAAAGAAAAGTAGGTATTCAGCAGCCATTCAGTCACCGCTCTCAATAAGGCATGAAACAGGGCGTCATTAAGGCAGTGTCAACCCTGCCTGAGTTAAGCTGACCCCCCTTTGGGCTAATGTGAGGAGGGCAGAGTCTTTAAAAACAAAGATAAAGAGGTTTACACCCGCAACATGTCCCTGTGTTTTAGATAAAGAGTTTTAGCCCAGCAATAAATAGATGTCACATTCCGATAAGTCAAAAAGACCAGTAAATATGCAAAATCAGGGTAAATCTCATGAAACCTGTCAAGAACGTGTCCAGGTCATATTTTAATGCACAATAAAAAGAAAGTAATACGAAATTATACTTTGCTTAATGAAAATGGACCTTTTGCATTGGGACATGACAATAATAAAAAATAAATAAATACTGCCAAATAAATTGCATAAAAACATCAAATTTAAGTCAATACCTAATATTTATGTATAATATTTGTAATGTTTATTTTAAATACATTTGTAAATAGTTGTTTATAAACTGATATTTCTTACTTTAAGATTTAAATAAAACAATACTTTAAATCTTTTTTACAATAATAATTATTCATATAAATACATAAGCATTCTATATTTCATTCAGCATGCATTATGACAATTTAATTTTAGTAAAAAATAAATATTGAAAAATGCAATAAATAAATAAAACTACTACTAATAATATATATTTTTTTCTTCATGCAGAACATTTTTATTCAGTTTACGGAAATGTGACTTCCATGAGATTTACACCCACAACGAAAGTTCAAGAGACAGATTAAGAAAGTAAAGGCAATATGCAACCCCAGCCAAAGAACAAAAAGCAGCAGCCCTAGCTGGAGGAGGAGATGAGGAGATTTCCGCTAAAACTAATCAATCAGGTCCTGATAATGGCTTCCATGCATGAGTGTTGACACTGGGTCAGCTCTTCCCTTGACCCGCGCCTTCAGGGCAGTGGCTACAGAAAAGGCACAGATAACAGAAGCTGGGGCTAATTGTCTGCCTAGTGTCAGGGCTTTTCAAAGCCTCTCCACTTTCACTCGGTCGCCCGTCTTTCTCTCCCATTCCTCCGTACTCGGATCCTCACCCCCGTCTCCCTCTCTCCGGCGAACTGGCCACTTTGTTTGCCTCATCTTCCCAGAGCGAGGCGGTGTGAATCACATTTCTCGCATGGTGCATGGCTGTCTAACACGCTAGCTCGCATCCTTCTAACACGTGCATAACAGGCAGCGGAGAGCCGGGAGACGCTGCGACTATGTGAACACTGACACCAGGTTCAACCTCAAGCAAACAGAAAATAAACCATTAGGTGACATTTTCCAATCATTTGTTGATCCCAACAGCTTCCAAAATAGGAGCTCCAAAAAAGGTTCCATTCTCTGCATGTCCCTCAAAGCACAAAATTAAATGGCATCGCATGCAACAAAACATGCCCATTAAAAATGACTGACAGTTATAAAGAAGAGATAGAATCAAGGTACTTACTTAAAAGCGATTGCTTCCGTCTCTTGCCTTATCTTCCTCTGCTCCTTAATGTCTGTGTCTTGTCCTCTATAGCTGCACACAGATGTGCAAGTGTGTGCGTGTGTTTGGGTAGATCAGAGAAGCTCCAGTACAGAAACTTGCTGTTCTGTAGGCAAAGGCATGTAGTGTGTGTGTGTATGTGTGTGTGTCTCAAGCAAAGGCTCGCACTGCACTGGCTGAAGGGAAACCAAAGCACTTTTAAACTCGCACTGGCTCCCCATGTGACCAGCTCACAGCAGCCAGTGAGGAATATATTAGTGTGGCTTCCTCTGTCCACATGCACCCCCTAGCCACTGTTTCAAGAAGTGTGCGTTGCCAGAGACACACACGCGCACAGTGACATATGCTTGCAATACCCAGGGCACTATTAACAAAAACACAGATGCAACCACCCAAAGAGAAATTTCTGTTGCTCAGAGTTTGCTCTTTCGTAGCTCAGGAGAGTTAACAAGGTTTTCAGTTATGCCTTATTTAAGTGTCCACTTTTTCTCAGATGTTTCTCTTAAAGTTAGGCAAAAATTAGACATTTGGAACAACTTGATTTAAAAAAAATTTGCAGACTGAGCACGATTTGATACATTGCTGAGATATCTGAATTTAAAACATCACCACTTTTAATTGTATTATTATTATTATATTTATTTATTTGTTTTTGATCTCCTTTTAATAACATTATTGTCTAGGAGAAACAATTTAGACGCAAAATAGATCTCATTTAGGGTTTTAGGGTTGGTTAGCGCCTTCAAAATTTCTGTTGCTCAGAGTTTGCTCTTTCATAGCTCAGGAGAGTTAACAAGGTTTTCAGTTATGCCTTATTTAAGTGTCCACTTTTTCTCAGATGTTTCTCTTAAAGTTAGGCAAAAATTAGACATTTGGAACAACTTGATTTAAAAAAATTTGCAGACTGAGCACGATTTGATACATTGCTGAGATATCTGAATTTAAAACATCACCACTTTTAATTGTATTATTATTATTATATTTATTTATTTGTTTTTGATCTCCTTTTAATAACATTATTGTCTAGGAGAAACAATTTAGACGCAAAATAGATCTCATTTAGGGTTAGGGTTAGGGTTAGCGCCTTCATCCTATCCTAACCCTAACCCTAACACTAACCCTAACCCATATTCCTTTCCTCTCGGCACTCATGAGAATATTTTGACATAGGTTTGTGGTTATTACAACTCTCCCGATTGGTATTTGGCTTGTTATGTAGAATCACTCGCTGGATGCATATACAAGTGTCTCCAAAAATAATAAATACAAATGTTGATAATTGTAAAGATTTGTACGATCTCGTTTTTCGTTTGATGCTTCTACAAATTTTTATATACAAATTAAAAATCAAAGGGTACTTGAAATGAAACAAATAACTAAAAACAAACAACAAATATAACAAACAACGCACATTAAAGTAAATATGACAAACAGTGCATACTAAACACAACAAAAAATGCACAGCAAACATATAAAACAACAAACATCAGATTCAACACACATAAAACGCAACAACAAACAAACATAAAAACAACACATCCTAAGCTAAATATAATAAATAGTGCACACTAAACACAACAAACAACACACATCAAACATAACATACACACCAAAAATAAAAACAACACACCATTTTCAACACAATAAATGACACACTTAAAATGCAACAATCAACATACAACCATGCATAACAAACAACAAACAAACATAAAAAACAACAAACCCTAAACAAAATATAATAAACAGTGCACACCAAACACAACAAACAATGCACAACAAACAAACACCATACAATACACAAAACATAACAGCAGACCACAGGTTCAACATAATAAACCGTTAAAGTTAACACAAACCAAATATAAACACAATGCACAGTAAACATAGAGCACAAACCAAACATAATAAAAAAAATGCACTCCTTAAATAACAAACAGACAAATAATCAAACAAACATCAAATAATAAACAATGTACAACAATGAATGAATGAATAGTAATGGTATTTCCACCAATCATCTTCAACTGCAACTTGTACCTCACTTCCTTTATCTGTACCTTTCCTCTTTTTTTATTATTTTTATTATTATAATTATTATTATTTCTTTAAAGCACATCTGAAGTACAGCTCATCACCACTTTATGCCCCCTCTTCCCCTCTCTCTCTACCGGGCTCTTGCTTCTATGCAAATGTGCTTCCTGAAACAATGGTGAGAATCGTAGCTGGATAAACACACAAGGCGTGCATTTACAAATCAATACTCAGAGCTCAGCAGGGCTGTGCATTAAACATGAGCTGCTCCGCAGAAAAGCAAAGTCACCACTAGCCCTCCTATCAGTCTGCTCACCGTTCAGCCAGTGGGGGAGATGACCCACAATGCACTGCAGAAACACACCGTCGCACTGTAAAGTTCCAAGATAAGCTGGGATTGACAGTAATACTGCTTAGTGATTACAGAATTGACTGGCATTTTGGTTCAAATGGCTTCTGATTTAGTAGCTCAAATACCGAAATACCATTAAAAAAAAGAAATAGGGGTCAGTTTCTATACCGAATATCATTAAGTCATTAATGAACATTATACAATGCATAGCAGATCAGGAGTTATATATTCATATATGGATGGGTTTGAAAAATTGAAAAGTTAAAGTTTTATGAAAACTATTTGAATGTAAATGAACTTGTGATCTTTTCTGCACCGTATAATGTAACTAGATTTTTACATTTAAAAAAAAAAAAAGGTGCTTGACCATACAAAAAGTCATGTTTACACTTAGATGTTTACACATGTTTGCATTAGTATACAATGTTTACAAGTACAAAACGTACATTTTGTACGTTTTGATTGACGCTAAAACATACAATTTGGACATATTATAACATTTAAAATGTAAAATCACCACGTATTGACAGCTAAAAAACTTAAAATATTTACAAATCTTTTATATCATTAAGATATGTATATCAATGCATTTTTATTATTTTTGGATAAACGATTTAGATTTTTAGACCCCCTTAACCAACCCATTTTATAGCAAAAATAGTAAAGATATAAAACGTAATAGTCCGAAACATGCAGGGAAATGACGTTTAGTAACAATATAGCATTAAAAATACTTTTTTGAGTCTCTAATCCCACTCCTACCTCTAAACCTAACCATGACTATTTCTTAAAAATATGTACAGTATGAACATCGCAATCTGTGACAAAGCAGACGAGAGCTAATGAGCGTTCAATTTTACTGCTGTAAAACCTGCCGTAAAGCTTCTTGAAGTGGCAACTTTTGAATTTGTAATGAGCGCGTTAATCCCAGATATTGCAATATTCATAATAATTAATTTTGTAAGTCTGCAAAGTTGGTCATGCGTAAATAATTTACGTTGTCCATACATCAGTATCGTACGTTGAAATTATGTAAATATGCAAATTCTCTTGAGATCACTTTGAAATAAAGATTGGCATCTATAGTTCCACAAAGACCTTTCCCATGGAACCTTTGCAAACTTCTTTAACAAACAACGATTTTTTTGAAGGAACTCAAAATAAACTCTAAAGAACCTTTGTTCACTATATAGAACATTTTATCCAAATGAAAGATTCCATGGATGTTATAGGTTGTTAATGGAGGCATCAATGTCAATAAAGAACCTATAACACAACAAAACTGTATAAGAAATATACGTTTCTGTAGCATTCTAGAATATTCAGGAATATTCTAGTGCTTCCATAACATTCCAGAACATTATAGGACTAGTCATAAAAGACACAAATCACTTATAATTGTTTATGTTAAACTGTTGTCTGGGCAGTATTATGCATGTACCATGCAATTTTTATGCATGAATGATAACAGATTACATTTACATTTACATTTAGTCATTTAGCAGACGCTTTTATCCAAAGCGACTTACAATTGGGGGATACATAAAGCGATTCTTCTTAAAGAGGCAAACAGACACAAGAAGTGGTTGTAATACCAAGTTCTTAGACATTGTTCAAATAAGTACAAGCTAGAAAGAGAAGGAATAAAAGAGATTAGCTTGTATAACTTGTCAACATAGTTTGGTACAAAGTTAGAGGCGTTCTCACTGATTAGTTCAAACCCTTGTTGTGTGTTAATGTGTGTGAGTTTTGAAACTATCTTCCTGCAGCCTGTGCCAAAGCTGCACCCCATCTGGTCAATCAAATACAAGTGATTCATGTATTTGTTCTTTATTCGTCCAGCCTTAGATCTCTACTTTCAGGATCTGCTAATTATACCAAGTTTTTGAGAAATAACAAAAGAGTGAGATGATTATAATAATTTAGTTTTTCTTAATTTGAAAACAGAACTTGGCAAAGTTCTCTGGATGTGATTACAGTGCTTGCAAGGCAGCACTGAATTGATATTTCTCTATAATAGTAAGAGGTTTGTTCTAAACCTCTTACCCAAAATAATAAACCTTGGCCGTTAGTTTCATCCAAATCGTTTAACATGCAAACTTTGTTTTGCAGATAATTTCAGCCTTTTTCTATCGATTTAAAATAACAGCTAACAGCGATGAAACCATGGTAATATTTGCAGACTGACTTTAAACTGCTCTTTTACTTGTTTTAAAAGCTAGTCTTATAAAAGCTGCCAGAAGAACCCAGAACACGCAGGAAGTAATTATGAATGTTCTCGCCTTCCCCACCGTGAGTGTGAGTGCTAGTTTGATTAGTGCTAGTTTTATGCAAGTCTCATCATAGCATATTGTATTTACGATATGAAAATGCTAATATGAGTGAGAAATCCTGTAGAGACTCATCTCGGGTTCATGGACACTGAATGGAGTGAAAACGTCTCGGGTTACTTATGTAACCATGGTTCCCTGAGTAGGGAACGAGACACTGCGTCCTCTAGGTTTCTTGCCATGCTGCGGACGCAAGCTTCAGACGAAGAAGTGAACGATGTGTAGCTCCCGGCACCGATTTATACTGTAGTCGCACCGGTAGTGACGTCATGGCTGTCGCCGGCCAACGAGTTGGTGTTTTTTCAATGTATGCTTCAGATACGAGTCACGACGAGGCGTTCCCCATAGCGACCCCTAGAGGACGCAGTTCGAAGTTCCCATCAAAGGGAACTATCTGAGGCTGTTAGTTACTCAGAAAAAACAAACTTCTAAGAGGATTAAGATCACAGGCAGACATATTCCCTGAGGCATGTTTCAGATGACTGGAATGGTCAACGAATATGAGGATGTTGGATATTTGTATTTATCAAAAAGGAGACTACTTTTAAAGAAAACTTTATTTTTATTAAAATAGACCCTAATTACTATTTAATAATTTCTTACAGTTTTGCAAATTAAATTAGTAATTTAATTTAATTTAAAGTAATTTAATTTAATTCTGAATTTAGGGACAAAACACCTCTCAGTTGATTATACCATGCATGAGATGAATAATTACACTGCCAATGTTTATGTCACGAATCCGGTCTATAAACTTCCGTTCACTCACCACCAGAGGTCATCTGCTCTCCACATGGACTCTCACACGACACAGACTGTTACACATCCCCCTGGACTACATTTCCCATGCTCCATTGCACTAATCACAAGCTCACCTGAAACCAATCACACACAGCTGCTACCAATAATACACACTATATAAATCAGTCTCACACCACCATTCAATGCCGAGTATTGTCTGCGTTTATCGCTCTCCAAATGATAGCACTTTACGGAGCCATTTCCCTGTCTTAGTTTCTAGTCTCAGTTCCTAGTCCTAGTTCTAGTCTTAGTCTAGTCTCGTTGTGTTTCCTGGTTTCTGATTCTTGGCCAAGGATCTTGGATTTACCTTTTGCCTTGCCGTTTCGGACTGTGTTTGCCCCTCGCCTGGACTATTGCTCTTGTTTACGGATTACCTCTCTTGTCAAGCCCTCTGGCTAACGTTCGCTGTCGTCTGACTCAAGCGCATTTTTGGGTTGCTCTTTTGTCTTGCCTGTGCCATACCTGTTTGCTGTTGTTCAACTCTGCTTGTGTTTTTTGACATGTTTATTAATAAAAGCTTGCATATGCATCCACACGCCTCTCGTCTCGTCGGCTCCGTTACAGACGATATGAAAGGCGTGCGGATAACATTACATGATGTAATGTTTGATGAATTTCATGAAGTTGATAAAAAATAACAAAATAAACAAATTAGGTCAAAATAAATCTAAATGTAATCCAAAAGGAGTTTCCATTACAAGTACCTAAAATGAGTAATCTAGACTTCATTACTGACTACAATTTTCATCATGCAATTTGTAATCAGTAACCGACTACAATTTGTAAGTAATCTATCCAGCACTGCTTGAGTGTCAAAAAACTTGTTTAGGGTCACTCTATATCATAACAAAGGTTAAAGACTTTGAGGTCCCACTTTATAGTTGTTGTTTTTTTCATGATGTATTGTAATGTTTTTATTGTTGTTGTTGTTGGTGTTTTTTCCCTTGAGTTTAAGCTCCATATTATCCTATTTCACACTATTTGAGCCATAAAACCCTGATGTATCAAATATGATTATTTTATTTGGTCTATAAATTGTTCCATTTAACTTTCTTTTTTTTTTTTTCTTACTGGTATTTCATATGTAACGCTTTACAGGGTGTATTAAGTGCCACTGTCATGTCATGCTATCTTCAAGTGTGATTTAAGACATTGCCTACTTGCATTGTCATTGACATTTATTCTCCTTTAAAGCGACACCGCCAACACTGAATGAACTGACACTTCACTAAAGCATGTCACAACTAAACTTTCAGATGAAACTGTCATTTTGACAGCAGTCACTTTTATTGTATGCACTGTCTGTCAAAGCTCATGTCTATGCCAAGGTGAATGCTTTGAACCTTTCCCTAAAAGGCTTGTGTAATCACACAGGGCACATCACACCACATTTCGGTTCATGTTGTCGGCTTGTTATGACAAGAGCATCATCCAGCAAACACACTTGGCTGTTATCCACAACTTTGATAGGGTGCACCCTTAATACGCTCAAACCCTTGCTGGTGTTCCAGGAGTGATGCATCATCAAAAATCTTCACCACAAGAGAAAACAATAGCTTTTTTGCATTTAGTTCAGGAACTTTGCAGACTGGTATGTTAAATACAACATCCACTGAGAGTTTGTCTGGTTTGTCTAGTTCAGGGATCTCAAAGTCTAACCTGAGGGCTACTAGTCGTGTGATGCACTTCATCAATTGTCAAATGGATTTTGCAGCCAAAACTCTTTTCAGAACGACTCAAACCCTGCATACCGCTCTGCATGCTTACTGAACTATTGACGCCTGAGATTGTGTGTGGATACAGGAGAGTGCAGAGCAGGTCACTTGAACGAGTCAACAAGGCAAACAGATCAGAAAATGTATCTAACCAAATTCTACACAGAATATTCCACTTAAAGTGCTACAGAAGAGGTCAGACCTCTCAAGCAGTTAGATAGCCTCGGCATTATAAACAATGCTGATGTAGAAAAGACAAAGCAACACTGTTATGTACTAACAGAAATTACAAGCTTATAAATCATTACCATTAATACAAATTAACATGGTTTTAACTGGTTTCTTGAAATATATGGTTTCTTTTTACCAATCCTAATTGGTCAATATTGACATTCTCGCTCATCTGGGTAAACCAGCATCTTATAGTGAACTTAAGTATTAATATTACTGTAAAAAAAATATTTCAGTGTTTTTGTCGCCTTTTTCTTAAAGGGATAGTTAATCCAAAATTGTAAATTCGACATACATTTCTCAAAATATCTTCTTTTATGTTCCACGTTATCTCTTACATATTTAATCTAACAGAGATAAACTATTTAACTTTTCATTACAACTTTAACTTTCAAGGGTGGCTTTGTTGGCGTGTGATGTAAACTATACACAAATATATTGTATAATATGACATGAAATTGACACATAATAATGTGTACAAAAGAAAACTATTTTATTTCAGTCTGGATAAATAAATTATGGATGGATGGATACTTTTATTAAGCAATGATGCATTAAATTGATGTTTAGTAAAGACATTTACATTGTTACTATATACTGAATATATTCTATATACAGTAAATATATAAGAAATATATACTACATACTTTTGAGCTTTCTATTCATCAAAAAATGTATCTATCTATCCATCCATCCATACATACACACACACATACAGTGGGTACGGAAAATATTCAGACCCCCTTAAATTTTTCACTCTTTGTTATTTACTTAACTGATTTTAGCAAAAGGCTGCAATATAACAAAGAGTGAAAAATTTAAGGGGGTCTGAATACTTTCCGTACCCACTGTATATAAGCATGGTTTCTGAAGGATCATGTGACATGAAAGACTGAAGTAATGATGCTAAAAATTCAGCTTTGCATCACGGGTATACAACATACTATAAAATATACTGAAACGGAAAACAGTTGTTTTATAGGTTTTTCACAATATTACTCTTTATATTGCTTTTTTTTTTTTTTTTATAAAAAATTCTAAATGCAGCCTTGGTGAGAAACTTATTTTAGAAACATTACAAAATCTTAATGAGACACAGAGTTGTATAAAAAGTATAAAATGATTTGTGGGTCAAAAGATAAATGTTGACACACGAGAGGCCATAAGAAACTGGGCAGTTTCAGACCTCTAGTTTAGTTGCTGTGTTAGGTATGGTTAAGTCTACTAGTCTTTGAACAATGAATTACCCAGCCTTGAATCTGACAGTATGCTCTTCTGTCATATGACTAGAGCAAAGCGTGCATCATATATTAAGATTGTGATGATTGATGGGTAATCTCAGCACTGGTGTGGGCAACATTCTAAGGGGAAAAAGAGCTTCATCTAAATAACAGGCCGTTTTAGTGACCTTGGATCAAGATGAAAACTTTCAGATACAACACTATCTACAGAATGAGGTAGTTCATCTTACTTTGAGGCCTGTTTCCCAGACAAAGATTAAACGAGAACTCGGAGGAAAGATGTGTTTAATGGATAGTCACCGATGGCAGGGCATAATTTAGCCACAGATTAGGTTTCATCCACGGACCGAACTTTATCCAACTTCCACTTTATGTGAGCCATATTATGACTGAAGGCTAGAACAGACTTGCCTGAATATGGCTGGGACGCGTCCACTTCACCTTGATTCCCTGCACCATCTGGCGATGACTCAATAACTTCTGGCTATGAATTGAGTGATCATTACAAATTCCAGTCTATTTATACAGCGCTGGGTACTGAAGCCATTTTTACAGGAAGAATATGATCAAATACCATATAAATATCTTTCATGTGCATCAGAACCACCCAGGATTGTCCAGTTTGAGCGTAATAATTTGCTTCATAAACCACATGTCCATCTGTGCCATCTGAAAGTTTTAAGGAGATAACAAGCTTTTTAACTTTCTGAAGATAATGAGTGGATCTTGACCATGCACAAAACAATGCTGGAGACTGTTTTATAGTTATGCAGTTGCTAGGCTGTTCTAGGTGGACTTCAGTTCATTGCTATGCAGTTGCTAGGGTGTTTTGAGTGGTTGCTTATTGGCCCAGTCATAAAAGCACACAAGTCTATGACTATGAGTATCTATGATATTCTGGCTCAGGTCCTTAATGTTTTGTGCATTTTATAATCTATTAGATAATAATTGTATGTCTGTTTGCTAAGACAAGTAATGCTAAATCTCTTTTACATTTAATTGGACAATTTTAGGTAAATAATCACATGAAAATTAAAAAAAATAAAATATGGAAGTCATGCCGTTTTTCTATTCAAAGAATCCTGAAAAAAATTCATAAGTTAACAAAGACTAATATAGTGTGTTTTACAAGAAAAAAATATTTTTCAGTCTTTCAAATTGAAACATTCACATTTAATTCAGTGGTACTTGCTGTTTCTCTGTAATTATTTGTGAAATGTAATAGCAGTTCCTAAGTTCCTGAATATATTTATATCTAACTAAAATTATTAAGTAGCACAGTTTTCGATATTGATAAAAACATGTTTGAGAAGCAAATCAGCATATTATACTGAACAAAATTATAAATGCAACACTTTTGTTTTTGCCGCCATTTTTCATGAGCTGAACTCAAAGATCTAAGACTTTATCTATGTACACAAAAGGCATATTTCAGTGGCCCATGGTGGCGGTGGGGTTATGGTATGGGCAGGCGTATGTTATGTATAACGAACACAGGTGCATTTTATTGATGGAATTTTGAATACACACAGATGCCATGACGAGATCCTGAGGCCCATTGTTGTGCCATTCATCCACGACCATCACCTCATGTTGCAGCATGATAATGCACGGCCCCATGTAGCAAGGATCTGTACACAATTCCTGGAAGCTGTAAGCGGACCAACATTCCACAGGCCACAATCAACAACCTGATCAGCTCTATGCGAAGGAGATGTGTTGCACTGCGTGAGGCAAATGGTGGTCACACCAGATACTGACTGGTTTTCGGATCCCCCCGGACCCCCCAATACAGAAAAACTGCACATTTTAAAGTGGCCTTTTATTGGGGCCAGCCTAAGGCACACCTGTGCAATAATCATGCTGTTTAATCAGCATCTTGATATGCCAGACCTGTGAGGTGGATGGAGTATCTTGGCAAAGGAGAAGTGCTCACTTACACAGATTTAGACAGATTTGTGAACAATATTTGAGAGAAATAGGCCTTTTGTGTACATAGAAAAAGTCTTAGATCTTTGAGTTCAGCTTATGAAAATGGGGGCAAAAACAAGGTGTTGCGTTTATAATTTTGTTCAGTGTAGAATGATTTCTGAAGGATCATGTGACACTTGCGAATGCTGCTGGAAATTCGTGCAATCACTGAAATACATTTCCAAATATATTGAAATAAATAAAAACCTATATATATATATATATATATACACTGTATATTACACCAAATACAACTCAGGATATAACATATTGTCACTTTTGACAGCAGCAGCAGCAGTGAACATAGGGAACATATACATATATGTTTTATCACTGTAAAAATATTGATTAAGGCATAGGTGTAACACAAATTTCACATTTGAAAGCTTTTTTTTACCTTTCTGCACTATTATACAAGGTAAGTTATTGGAGAAATCTCACATTCAGACTCACCAAAAAGCTTCTCTTGGCATCCAAGCACTCTGTATGTGACAGACACTGCTCTTGTTCATTCCAAGGAGAGCTGAAAAACAACAACAATAAATAACAACAAACAATGTCAAACAGAGACAATGATGTTTTACCCAGTGGAAATCACTCAAAATTATGTTTATGCACCGTGTCCTTGGATGATGAGAGAGAAAGATTAATGTATGCAAATGTCTTCAGCAAATTTATTGACTTTCTGGCTTCCAGGTAAGTGTGTTTACAACGTGACAGGTTTCACTCCAAATGTTAACCTTTCTATCCAGATAAGGACAGTTCATATAAAGGAGAGCAAAATGTCAGGTTTTAGATATGTGACTTATTCAGTTGGCATTCAATAAACATTTTGTTGAAGTTTATTTGAATAATTTTAAAAAGTAGATTGTTTTTTGGCCGAAGAAATGAAAATAACAATGTAATAACTATTTTATTACACATTAACAACATTTCAAAATCTACATTCAGGAAATTTGCATTCTGTTAAGTCAGCCATTGTGAGTTGTTCAGTTAAGATAAAAAAAAATACAGACAGTATTTTTTTTAATCAGTACAATATACAAAAGCCTATATGGCAAATATTGTCATGGTTGAATTATATTTTCTGAGACAATATACAGTCTCTTCATAGCCTTGAGTGTTTTTCTGCATTAAAAAAAATTATAATAAATATATATATATATATGGCGGTGGTGACATATCAGAAGTGACATATCGCCCCCCCTCCCGGAAGGCACGTCCTCGCACCATAGAAACAACATAGGGAGGCTCGGGAGGAGAACAGTTACTCGGGTGGGGGCCGGCAGACAGCATCCATGGTGGAGACGATGGAGGAAGGAGCCAGGGAGGAGACCAGAGGGACTTGGAGCAGGAGGTGCCAAACGGGACCCAGGCCACAGCCATAACCGCGACCCACGGTGGAGTCGACGGAGGGAGGAGCCATGGTGGAGGAAGGGCTGACGACTCCAGGGGGCCGACCGATGGCGGCGGAGCAGGTGGTGGAGACGGAGAGCCAATGAGCCAGGGTGACGAGGAGGATCCGGAGAGCCGAGGTGGAACAGATGGCTCAGGCAACCGATGTGGAGGCGGGGATCTGGAACACCGCGGTGGAGCCGGAGTGACAGAGGACTGAGGAGCAGCTGAAGGGAAGGGAGAGCCTGACGGAGCCGGAGGGACAGAGGGACGAGGCAGCGCTGGAGGAGTGGAGTCCCGAGGCAATGGATGGTTGACGAAAGCCCAAGGCAGAGCTGGAGGGACGAGGGACCCCGGTGGAGCCAGTGGACTGACGGGCCACAGCAGAGATGAGGGAGCTAGGAGCCATGGTGGAGCCGCTGGGTCGACGGGCCGAGGCGGAGTCCTGGACTCAGAGGCTGGAGGCACAGGCCAGGGATTCTCCAGCCACGTCCACGATGGAGACTGGCAGACCCGCGGAGCTCGCACCATACCGATGGTGGGCTGAGAACGAGCAAAGGGACTGTCAGAAGATAGCGGTGGAGGAGGCAGGAGCGGGAGGGTGGGTCATCATTTTTGAGCCACCGGGCTCTCAGGGCTGCCCTTGGGAACAGAAGCCATCTCCAGGCTGGACTCGGGAACAGAAGCCCTCTCTGGGCTGGACGGGGAAACAGGAGCCCTCTCTGGGCTGGATTTGGAAACAGGAGCTCTCTCTGGGCTGTACGTGGGAACAAGAACAGAAGGGATACTCACAATCAACAGTCTTTAATAAACACACCAGGGGTAACACAGGGCTGGCTGGAGACACAGGTTACACAACATGGATGTTCAAGCACCGACAAAGAAACATGGGGCAGACTACACTTTAAATACAAAATAAAATGAGGGAAATTGACGAGACAGAGGTGGGTCAAACTAGGGAAAAACTAGGTCACTGGGAGCACATGGGGAGGAAAGCAAACACACTGACAGCCCATGGGTGTGACAGTGTCATTATTATGTTATTTTATTGAGCAGTTTCATTAGCCGGCATTCTTCCGCTAGAAGATATATTCTACAACACATAAACTAAAGTTAACCGGTAGCCTTTATGGATGAGTGATATACACAGTAGCTCTAGGTAAATATGTGTTTATTGGGTTAAAATGTTATTGGTTAACAAACTCCTTTTATTTGCATGATGAATGCAAGACCCAATAAAATAATAATGAAAGGACAACAAAGTGCAACAAAGCAGAATGTCGCTTTGGGGCATCTGACCTTCGGTGCAAAGAGTGCAGCCTTTGTGGAAATTCAGCTCTTCAGATCTACTGCTTGAACATATTAGCTTGTGGGCTAGGTGCTGAACATGGATTTAATCACTGAAGAGTTCAACCTTGAAAATGGAAACATAGTTGTCATTGAGCTTCTTGTTGAGTTTTCAAAGCTTGTAAATTAGGAAGAAATTAAATAATTTGATTGAACCGAATGTGGGAAATTATTTAAAAGAAGGCTTCATGAGGGGGAACGGCCAAAACAATAAACAAAAAGGTACTCTTACTAGGGTTTTAAGAAATAAATGTCCTATCAAAATAAAATAAAATGCAGAGACCCTTCCCTGACTCCCTCTCTAATTCAAACAAAGGAGAAAAAGATAATTTTCAAAATAAATGCCATCCACCTCCCTACAAAATGTTCCCACTTAAATAAGTTACAAAACAGCCAAAACACTCTGCTCAACACACTTAAGAGCTTTACCTTAACACTACAAGCATAGCAAACAATGAACACTGAAGATAACAACAGCGCTGGGACTAGAAGATGTTAGTTGTGTGCACGGAACATCTCAGCCACCTCTCATGGCACTCCCAAACCTGTGAAGCGGATAGTGGGAGGAGCAACAAGGAGACACAAAGATAAAACACAGGAACACCAGCAGCAAATTAAATATATGTCCCTATGGACGTAACAGCATGAAAGAGAAGCCAGCATCTTCTGAGAGTGAGGACCATTTGACCAGATTCAGAGAAGAGGTCAGAGGGTCAGAGGTCAAATTAAGAGCCCAAACGAACTGATGAATGTATATTTAGCTCCATTAACAAGCTAGGATGAACCAGCAATAGTACCACCAAACCTTTAACACCTGCCAGGTGTCGACTTTATAAAAAGTGCTGCAGTGATGACATATTTTTGTCTGAAACCTAAATACAAAGCAAAAAGCTAAATTTAAACGTAAAGTTATTAACAAACTACACCATGGTCACATGACTTTAAAGTTTTAAGACTACAGAAGTGTCTTAAAATGAAAGAAAAGTTCTGACTTGAGGCAGGACAATTTGAGCAACGGGAAGGGTAATAATTCTTATTTCCAAGTGATCACTCCAATTAATTCATTTCATGTCCTAAAACCTGGAAACAGGTTTTGCACTCCTGGTTCCATCCTCCCAATGTCAATGGATGTTTTGAATGTACTTTTGGTTAAATGCCTGGAATAAGGTCTATGGTGAACACAAGCTCAGGATTGTGATCGTTTTATTGCAAGGGGTGGAAAACTTCTGAAAAATTCCAGAATATTTAGAAAGTTTCAGAAAATGTTGAAACATTTCAGAAACCTTTGTTAAATCTTTGGAAATGTTCCGCTCCTTTGCAATCTTACCCATGATTTTTAATTTATTTACTTTTTATTTTATTTTATTTTATTATTTAATGCATTTGGTAACAAATGGCTAAATGGGACTACAGAAGTTGTTGGCGACGTTAAAAGTCGTCACGCTGAACAAGAAAACATCTACTCATTTGTTGCTTTCAAAGCCTTATTGTGTTTACACTCGTCTACTGTCTTTCCATCCTGTTTGTGTCCACATTATGTCAGAGATCAGAAAAAAAATTAAAATACTGTGTAATCCTGGTGGACTGATTGGTTCAAAGCATGGGTGACAAAATTATTCAGTAAAGTCAGGCATACTGTGAAAAGATCGCTGCATGGAGAACTGCCAAATGTGGAAGTTCCACAATCAAATGGAGTTGTGCATGAGACACATGAAGGCATTTGATGATGAGATCTCATAGTGAAGAAACTATAGAGGAACTCAAGGATATGACAAGAGACTCTTTATCATATCTATGTGACATGTAGGCCAAACTCGACGTCCCAAAGATTTATCCAAATGAGCTGCACCAAAACCCCTCAGGTGGATCTCTAGATAAAACGACCACTAATGCGACCCTTTGATAAGCGCAACCTCACCAAGGGTTCGCGATGAAACTTTAGACAGAGTAATAACGTTCAAATCTGTCACGGGACACAAAGGTTGGCCTAAATGCACATATGGTGGTGTGGCAAGGTCTGTTTTCCATATGTGCTACATGTACTGTATGCTTTTATAATCTGCAAATCATTTGTGTGAGTGTACGGACACATTATGAAACATCACACCATTTCTGACGTGATAGATCAGTCTAAGACCTTTGAAGAAAAATTTTCTTGCTTGTGATATCTTTCTCTTGATCTGCTTTAGTGGTTGCTCTTATTTCACTGATAATATTCGGCTGTGGTTGTGATGGGAAATAATCAAGTTTTGTGGAGTATATTTAATAGCGCTGAGCCCATCTCGAGAAGCTGCTGTAAAAGATTAAATTCTTGTTAACACCGAATATGAAATAAATCTTTGTCAGGGGCATTAACACTGAACTGAATTACTTTCAGACGTGTCTGTTAAGGCAATTAATGCCCACTAATGGCTTATCCTTTGTCAATTAAGTTTCCAATTAGAATGGGAAAAATAATTAACTCTATATTCTGACATTCATTAGAAAAGAAGAACTTTCACAAGATATTGTTTAAGGATTTTGTTAATTACACATACATTTTGTCACAAATCCAGATAACAGCAATTGTAATGGATCAAACTGATTTTACATTTCCTGAAGAAAATGCAAGAGGTGCTTGCAGGTGATAAATGACAATAAGAAGGTTTTCTGAGGTCATTCTTGTGGTTACTAGAGTATTCTGACTGGTTGCTTTCTGGAGAATTGAAACACAGATACTAAGGTGCTCCGGGTAGTTGATAGGGTGCTAGCAATGTGTGGTTAATTACAACAATTAATTTGAAATAACCCAATAAATGTATTAAATCATTTTTACCGTTGGGGGTTTAAGACAAGTCTGAGGCTATTCTAACTTTAAGAGGTTATTTGCAAAGATTTTTTAAGATTATTTTCAAGAATTTGAATTCATCTGAAATTTTGCCTTGAGAACAATCTTTAAAAAAAATGCTAGTGTGTTAGTACGGTAGTTGGTCACTAGGGTGTTGAGGATGGTGGCCAGGGTGTGGCTAAGATTTTCAGGCTGGTTGCTGGGCATTGGTAGAGAGTTACTCTACCAACAATGAGAGTTATCATCATTAGGCTGTCTGGGTTGCTCTTGTGTTGCAAGGATTTTCTCTGTAGTGTTTACTGAGGCATCACTAAATTATTGCTAGCATAGATTAAAATACATAAATGCCTCATTTGCAGCTGTTTCTATGGGACGGAATCCAGACACCATATTGGAAAGATAATGGACTGTGGGTCTGCAACACTAACAATGATGCTGTGTTTAGTTGTTGTTGTTTATTCTTTTTTTAAAGTGCACTCTGAACTTTTCATTATTTCGTTCCTGCTCCATACGATTCTGTAGGTCATCACACCCAGGTAGGTGTCTGCTAACTAATTGGTTTTCTCCTTTGTTTTTAATTGCATGCCTTCATCTCAGACAGCCAAAAGGGGGGGATTTTCATCCGTATTTGCTGTCAATGTGATAAAAGCGCACAACTTTACGCTTGGCTGTTTGAGATAAATGGAATACATTAGTTGGAACGGTTCTTCTGTTGGTGACACACTAACTGATCTGCATCATTTTTCCACAGGATGAACTAGGATCTCGGAGGGTCATTACATGCAAACAATGAAGAAATATCAGAAGCGGATGTGGACAGAAGAATCTTTGAAGAGGCTTAGTTGAATACAAATATATACACTTGAAGTCTGCAACTGCTGAACTTCACACATTCTGTGGCATGCGTCTTCTGAAAGGAAGACGGGCAAAGAAGAGAGTTGTGTCTGAAAATATTTAAAGCTTGGTCCGAGATAAAACGCGGGGCTAACCTCAACAGAAGAGCAGGGGGCGGACAGGCGGGGGAGATAAATGCATGCAAACTGCTCTTGAAGATCAGATCTACCAAAAACTTGAGCCACATTTTTTATTAGCAGACCGACTTCCCTTCCTACAGCTCACAAAGCATATGAATGCAATCTCAGAGTTCTTTGACTTGAATTTGTATTATAAATGTCAATATTTGGGTAGCTATGATTAAATACAATGAGGTTGTTTTGAAGCAGAGTTGTGCGTCACTGAAAATTGAATTGAGATTGCTTTCTACATTTCAGTTAAGTGCCAGATATTGAAGTTCTCTCTTAATGCAATGATGCTTTGGCTGTGGGTGGCAAGGACGGGGGTCAAGATCCTACACATGCACATCTTAAAAGTCACACCAAACCCTCAATAAGAGTCATGTGCTATCCTTTGCTAGTCATGTTTTACGAGTAAAACCATGTGTGCAGCATTGGTCGTACAAAGGGAACTCATGAGGAAGAACATTATTTGAATGCAATTGAAAAAAACAGGACTGCTCTCTAATTTTTCAATTAAACTAAGTGTAGGGTTAGAGGCTATTATGAGCATTTTTGGCTGGGAAATTAAGGCCGGTCTCTTGCCAGGTGGCCACTTCTACTGTATGTGCTCTGGAATTAAGTGAAATGTAGAGTTTTTTGGGTTTTGGCACCTCAAAACATGATGACTGACAGGGTAAATCTATCTTAATACATATAAACTGCATGATTAGTTAATTAAAATGCTCTGTGGATATAGTCAAAAAGCAAAGTCATTCACTCGAGTAGCTTCTCTCTTTCACATCAATGGATATTGAGGTCAGAGATTTATAAACCCCATTTTTTTAAAGGAAGAAAAGACATCCCATCTGGATGCTATTTATTTACAAAGAATGGGAAAGTGTTATTCATATATATGCAGGCTTAAGTGCAGACAGTTGGCACCTCAGATCTTTTTAAACACCATTCCATGGCCTAGAAAGTACTCTGTTGTAAGACTGCCATGAACTCATTTTCAGTTTAATTCAAGGGAAACACTTTAAGAAATAAGAGGATGCAGAAATATAAGAAGATTGATTAAATTTGAAAGCGGCCATACAACTTCCTTTTCTCTGGGTCCATAACAAACAATGCCCTTGGGTTTAAACCTTTATCTGTTTTCAATAACTTTAAGAAGATGATATAATAGACATGCATTGAAAAATTTTATAAAGACCTAAGAATTACCTTTTTTCTTAAATTAAAACTTAGTCTTCATGGTTAAGAAGCCATTGAAAATACAGTCACCTGTATTTGAATGAGATAACCTTGAACAATTTCATGGACTCACAGTTTAATATCATGCACTATTTATGGGGATCGATGTAACATTACACACATACTTTGTTGTCGCAATTAGCCATGTGTTCTAGACAGGGTAACAGTGAGTTAATACAGAATGACAGAGCGTGTAAATGCATGTTTTATTCTCGGTATGGTCACATTAATCTGCACGCTGCTACTTGAGTGAATCATGGGGTCTGTCCAGGGCTAGATTGGTAATCGGGCATACCGGGCATTTTCCCGGTGGGCCGACGCACTTAAGGGGCCGACAGAAGTTGTTTTTTGTTTTTTTTGCCGAGGACCATCACGCAGGGACAGCGAGCAACCAGTGGCCCATTGGTTTGTCTCTTGTATTGACAGCGTAAACATCCAATCACAATGCGCTATAGGCGGAGCGATTAAGTATTTTGCTGCGCCTATAAAGATCGCTTCACCCCAGCTTCTTCCTCTCTCTTGTATTGACAGTGTAAACATCCAATCACAATGCGCTATAGGCGGAGCGATTAAGTATTTTGCTGCGCCTATAAAGATCGCTTCACCCCAGCTTCTTCCTCGTTGGCTTTTCCCACGTTTTCACAGCAGATTTATCAAGAACATGCTTGCTCTGCGGTGAGTGATGCGGGCCAAAGAGCCAGGCAGGAGGAAAATAAGAGAGTTGTTGAATCAGCAAAGTGCTTGATAGGAACTCGCAGCGGAGGCAGACATCTAACCTATCCTAATGTGTGCGCACGCTTTGAGTGTAGAATACATAAACACTTTTTAATAAAACGTAAATTCATCCCCCGCGATTTTTTGGCCAAGTGTGTTCATAGAGGTTTCCATGCATGGGCCAATGCGAATAAAGCTAGATTTAAATGAAAAAAAGACACGATATTGACGTCGGGCCTGACGTTTTATTCTTATCCAAAACAAGATGTGTTATGAGTGTGATACATAGGCTACATGCATACACTACCAGTCAAAATGTTTTGAACAGTAAGAAAGATCCAATAGAAAGATCCAAAGATCAGCATTTATCTGAAATAAAAAGCTTTCATAACATTATACATATACCGTTCAAAAGCTTGGAGTCAGTATAATTTTTTTTTTTTTTTTTTTTTAAATGATAGAAATTAATACTTTTATTTTGCAAGGATGCTTTAAATTGATCAAAAGTGACGATAAAGACATTTATAATGTTACAAAAAAAATATTTTCCAGATAAATGCTGTTCTTCTGAACGTTCTATTCATCAAAGAAACCTGAAATTGAAATCGCAGGAATAAATTACATTTTAAAATATATTCAAACAGAAAACAATAATTTTAAATATTAAAAATATTTCACAATATTACTGCTTTTGCTGTATTTTGGATCAAATAAATGCAGGCATGGTGAGCAGGAGATAATTCTTAAAAAAAAAACATAAACAATCTTACTGTTCAAAAACTTTTGACTGATATAGTGTATATATAAATAAATAAATATATATATATATATTTTTTTTTTATCTGAACAAAATGTAATCAATCGTTTTGTTATTTTTATTATTTTACAAAAGCCTCTAGAGTAGACATTGCACACAGAACATATTGCACATTCTGTGCAATGATTGTAATCAGCTGAATAATTCCTGTATTCAAACAGAATTTACCAGACTTTGAAATAAAATGTGACGCTTGTGGCTGAATGTGAGGTTATATGATTCACAGCACTATATTACAGCTGTGAAACTTGTAAAACTACGCATACGATATGGATATTGTTTTTATTATTGCAAGGTTACACTGTGGTTCACATTATGTTCTAAAAATAAAGCATTTTGCCTGTTGTATGCATGGGGAAAAAAAGAAAGTGGAAAATGGAAAGTGTTGAGACAGTACATGGTCAAATAAAAGCTAAATAATTAAATACATTTTTTTTATATAAACTGACACATTTGAATCACTGTCATTTACCCTTGCTTCTTTTTTTTCAATAATGATAAGTTCAATAAAGTTCAATAATGAATTTCTGTGTGAACTAAGAATGATGAAAAATGCTTGGAGCAGACCTTATGTACAAAATCCTTTTCATTTCAGCTCATCTTACTCAATATATATATATATAATATATATATACTGTATATACAGTATATATATATATATATATATATATATTTTTTTTTTTTTTTTTTTTTTTTTTTGTTTGATGTGTTTTGAAAATTTGCCATTCTGTCATATGACAGGAATAATCTTGTCCAAATAGTAGAGGCGTAAATACATAAAGGGTATTTTGAATTATTATTATTATTATTTTTTTGCTTTTATCTAGTATTAATAAAAACCTCTTTTGGAAGGTCTTTTCATTTCTATTTATTTTGCTATTGTCAAATTTTATACAATGTTTGGCTGCTAAATAACAGCAGCATGCATAAAAAGAACACATTGTCAGAGTAAGAACAGAACAGAGTGAAACAGCAGAGGAGATGAAGGTACTTACTGACCATCTTCAGTGTGACTCCAGTGCATTTCTCTGATGGATAAAGGCATGAGAGTTCCTTTCGGCCTTTATAGAGTTCCTTATTCTCCACAGGAGATGTTTTTTTCTCAGCAGGCTGGATGTCACTTTCTGGGTTTTGAGCCTATTGTTTGGTAATTTCAGTCTAAAAATTATATATATTTCTGTGGGCTTTTAGACCGAGGTGGATAAAGTTGGTATCTGTGTCATGTTAAACTTGATTTTGGTCCACTTCACAGAACACTTGAGTACTGTTTGACAGTTTGAATTATACAACATTAAAAGCATTAATCACTCTTTTTTTTAGTATGACAGTGTAAACTTATAACAGTTCTTTATTCAGAAAAAATCTTAAATCTTCAAACATTAATGACGATTTCTGAATATTCAAATAGCATAGCATAACACAATAAATGTCAATGAGCAGCTCCACATATTTCACTGTGAGTATTATTGGTTTGTTATTCAGCAACCACTAGAGATAAAAACACTACTATCTGAGAAAAGCTGGTCTACATTCATTGGCTATTCTACATGGCAGAAAACCACATTTTGCCTAGGGCATTCACATATGTGCATAATTGCCTTAAGGAGCAACACATTTTTGTGTGCGTGTTAAGGATTAGTCAGTCATGTGAGGCGCCTTTTTGTAGTGCCCGCTTACAACGCTGGTCTCTCTTGGTCTTTGGAAAACACAGGCCACTGTGTTTAAAATCACATTTTTGACTTTTTAACATTCAGTCGGGCTGCTGTGAAGAAGCACAACCAATCAGAGAGCAGCACAACATTGTCATTCCAGGAATTGTTCTTGGAATACAATTAACTGAAGATTATTTGTTGTCTAAATCATACTGTATAGTTGTTTCATTCTGTTTGAAGCCATTATTCGCTGCTTAAGACAGACTGAGTGAATTACCAGTGTGGCCCAGTGTTAGGAACAATTATAAATCAACCTGTTATCTCCTTCCGAATTGATTTACATGTGTTTTCACTCATATGAGGTGAACAGATATCTTGGAAACCTCCTTCAGGCTGTTCTGGGGCACCGTTAAATCACTGCGGTTTTCTTTGTGCAGAGACTTCCAAGTTTGCAATGTAAAGATAATAAAATAGTTCCTCTTGAGATGGCATAAAAGCCTTTAGATTTTAAGAGGCCAACAGGTTTAGTGTGCGGTTATGAATAATAAATTACAGCAGCTTTATGTTCGCACTGAGGAACAGGGTTACTTGCAAGAAACAGATGTGTGTGTTATCAAAATATTTCAGATAAATAACGACACTAATTTAGCCTCGAGAACTAAACAATGGGCGTCTAGAGACATCTATGGGAGAGAGCGCAAAATTCAAGGAAGCACTCTAAATATTTACATACTACTTATTTCCTGTTTAAATCCACATGGAAATAAACAGAAAACTCTTGGCACACTTATTGGGCTCTGGCACTCCAACTACATAGCCCCACCAACTGATCAGAAGTCACAGATTCATCAGCTCAAAATTCTTGAACCCTTTGGACCAAAAATCAATTTTTTCTTCATATTTAGTTGGTCAAGTTGAGTACATGAAAAGTTTTCTGCCAAGTTGAAGGGCTGCCATCTTACTGTTGTCCAATGTTCACCAACATTTCAGCACTCTGCTGAATCGGTTCCATGTGGAGAACCAACCAGTGATAGACCTGGATGTGAATCTGGGCTCCACTTCCAAAGAAGTCATAGAAAAAGCTGTCTGGAAGATCAAGTGTGGGAAAACACCTCAAGAGGTGCAAGAGGTACATAAGAAGGAGGAGCGGAATGGAATACAGGCTACATGGACAAGCCTCCTAGTATTGCAGACGTTCAGACTGTCAGATCTGAAGAAGAGTCCAGCTCCTGTTCCTCCCCAGCAAGGTTTTCACCAGGGTGATACTGGAGAGGAAGAGCAAGCAGGATTCTCAGCCGGAAGATCATACCCAGTCCAGAAAGTCACTCTACATATTATCATTGAGCAGTCTGCATCATTTACAGTCAAGACAGGCGTCTCCTATCAATCTTCTCCCCTGCGATGGACAATAACAAAGACAACCACAGTGTTACTGTTGGTTGTTGTGAGTGAAGCACATGACAAAGGATAATTAATAATCTTTCATAGATATATCCACAGGAAACTAAAAAAAAATGGACAAAGACTAAAGGAGAACTGAGGGTTTATAAGCAAGATCCAAACAAAGGGAACTAATGAGATAATCAGACAACAGGTGAACAGACTGACTAATTAAACACACTGGGGAAAACTAGGTCAGACAGGGCAGAACCAAAAAACACACAGAAAACAAATCTTACATGTTACAAAGATGAACCAAAGGGGATACAGTGGACCCTCATGCAGAAGCTGAAAGACTTCACTTTTAACCTTGTATTGTCCCACTTGGGTCAATTTGTTCTGCAGCGTGGATTACAATCACATACATAATGAACAATACAAAACATCAGTATTAAATTAAACATCATAAATAATAATAATAAGTCGTCTGAAAAGCTTCCTCTTCCTATTAGAATTGAGCAGGGTAATAGCACATGCTACAAATGAACATTTTATTCTATTTGTCTTAGCTAAGGGGACTCTGTTCAAGAACCCTGAAGGCAAAGTTTGAAATGCGTTTTGAAGAGAATGAGATTAATCTGATATAATTTGATTGCTTCCCTAAGCACCTGAGCAGTAAATATGTCTGACAGCCCTGGGAATGTCACTCCTAGCACTTTGCTGCAGTTATTAACAACTTTTGCATCTGCATTTATTTATTCATTCATTCATTCATTCATTCATTCATTCATTTCAGAGAAGCAATCCTACATGTTAGATGGCCAGAGTGTAGTCTGGCATCGCACCAACCAGAAGCCCATGGTAAACACCACCAAGTAGACTGGGCAAACCAGTATTGCATGCCTTTCTTTAAAATGGAACTCCAAGAGAAAAAGCGGAGCTCTAACCTGGAGAAGAACCATGCAAGCAGAGCTTGAGACCATCAATATATCTTAGAGAGCGTCACAGCAGGCAGCTCAAGAAAGAGATAGAGATTTGTAATCAAGGATCAATGTCCAAACTGGGACCAAGTGGAATATGATAAACAAGATACGCCATATTCTGATGGGACACAGTAATTCATTCAGTACGAAATTCACAGGGCATAGGTAACATGGTTTGTATTTATGTGCACTATATAATGGTATAGGGGGTGACTTCGGACACAGCCTCAGTTTACATTATTGCCACCATGCCAAATTTGTACCTAAATATGGCTGCCCTTGACTAAAGATGTTTCTAGTCGACTAATATTCATTAATTTATGCCATTAGTCGACTAACCGCAGATTTATATTAATTTAATTACTATATAGCCTATTCCATGTTCAAGTGCATGCATAAAACTTGCATATCAAGTATATAAAACATCAAGGATGTATTTAATTATTTATTGACAAACTACTGTTTTCTGAGTCCGTGTCGGCTGCTTGCACCGTTGTTGTGAACCTGTGAACTTTTATCGCTGTGGTGGGTGGCAGCTTTGAGTAAAGCTGCAGATGTCAGACCACATCCTTGACATCACCCAATTTTAGGAGGCACTCATGCCATATAAACAGAACAGGACAGAGCCAATGGTAAGCCACGGTTGTCACAAACAGAACCCTAGAGCAATTTACTGTAAAGGTCAAGTGTAATAACAGTTGTTTTGGTCATAGACCCAAACTATTTGCATACCATGTGGGACACAAGCTGTCTGCTCCTTGCTTACAAACAGATCTGTTGCCATTGCAACGATACTGCCAACATGATGGACAGCTTAAGCTTACTTCGCTAGTTATAATTTTGCTGCTTTCAGTGTTTACTTTGCCTGTAATTTTACTAAAGCAATATTAGTTGGCCGCAAAAACTCATAAACTCATAAAACATCACAAATAAAACAATAAAGCTTTGCTTTCTATGATTTTATAATGGCATTTATATTTGCTTTGACAATATCCTTTTCTTTTCAGGTTTATTTACATGCTCAAATGTCAGATTTAAAGGCAGGCGGAAAATGGAACGACTGAGATTATTGTGTGTAGCTTCTGTTAGTTTGTGCAACTTGCCATCTCATCACCATGCAGGCAAACAGAGGTAGAATGCGCCCCACTGCAGTTCAGAGTCTTTGATCCATAATATATTTTTTTATTATTTGTATGAGACATGAGAGAACAAAAAGATTTGTTTAGGAATAAGACAAACCATCTGTGTTCTCAGCTTGGCTTTTTCATGAATATTATGATCACGGTTTTACTTTAAAGCCAACATTAAATAAAAATAATAAAAATAATAATAATCCATTTGCTTTCTTAATGCACATTTCTGGTCTTATTATCAGGGGCGGACTTACCCATTAGGCAAAGGTAGGCGACCGCCTTGGGCCCCCAAAAGCCAAGGGCCCCCTATAATGCTTTTCATATAGGATATGCGCATTAAGCACGGACAAGCGAACGTTTGCTGTTTACGGCGCCTGCAGGTGTACGGCTGTACGCACTGTGAATACCATGAGTGCTCAGACTGATCTGAGATTTGCCCCTCAAACATTTCAGCAGTTATTATAGGCCTGTGTGTCCAGTATTTCTGTCGACTGAACACATTTCGTTAATTATGAATTTATCAGTCTTTTGCATGCCAAAGTCAATTTCTGCATAGAAATATTACGCCAAATAGAAGCAGAAAATCGTGCTATACGCACTTTCATGAGATCGGGTTAGCCTACAACAATGAATTTGTTGGCTATTTTACAAATGGGAATACAACGAATTCATGACAATGTTTGCATTCAAGCTACCAGTAAAATTTATAGTGAAAAGTACATTAAAAGCGTCTGGAATGCAATAAGGTAATTTTAAAGCTGTTTTTTAAAGCATTTGCTGCATGGATAAAAAATATAAATAATTAACATATCATACAAAATTGCGTTGCAGCAAATCCTTTAAATTTTAAGGTATTCAGAACAGAGCAACATAAAAATCAGAAAAAGCAGCTATACAATTATAGGACAAAGTTTTACATATATGCCATTATAATTAGTGTTTTATTTTTTAACTGTACGGAATTATAAAATAAAACGCAAATTATAATCGGGCCTTCCATCAATTATAGTGATGAAAAAATGCTTGCATCTCCTAATTGGATGTGCCTTTAGAGAGAAATGCAGGGATTACATTATGAAAAAGTTTATTTTATTAGGAGTCTATTTTCGATTTTGAATTATTTCATTTTAAAGTAGTAATTTAAAGCTTTCTATATATTTTGATCATGTCTGAGTTTAGGTTCATCATTGTGAAGCGCTCCTGTTCAAGCCCGAGACGGCAGAAAGCGTTTGTTTTCTTTGTTTTATAAAAGCACAACGTTTTGTTCATATTGTGAGTTCACACAAATAAAACTAGACCCTTTACAGTTTAGAATGATGTATTACTCTTACCTTTATGAGCAAAAATGACTGCGTATTTTAAGTTGTTTCCACTGTTAGAAAAAAATGTTAGTGATCGCACTGGCGCCTCCATGTGCTGCAGAGCACGCTTCAGCTTCCACTCCACCGCAAACGATTGGATATGTGCCTAACAGCGCACATTTATATAGGTTAAACATTTAAACTAACATTGTGATATACTTGAACTGTTTTATATATAGATTTTATTTTAGGCAAGTCCTGATGATTTGAGAAGGCTAAATTGATCAAATATAGGCTATAGGCTATGATGAAATTCACTGTCTGCCGCTGGCCTTTACTTAAAAAAAAAAAACGTACATTTAACGAACAAAAAATACTCCAAATGTTTTTCTACATTTACTTTATAAAAAAACAAAACGAAATATACAGGTGCATCTCAAAAAAATTTGAATGTCGTGGAAAAGTTAATTTATTTCAGTAATTCAACTCAAATTGTGAAACTCATGTATTAAATAAATTCAATGCACACAGACTGAAGTATTTTAAGTCTTTGGTTCTTTTAATTGTGATGATTTTGGCTCACATTTAACAAAATCCCACCAGTTCACTATCTCAACAAATTAGAATACTTCATAAGACCAACAAAAAAAACATTTTTAGTGAATTGTTGGCCTTCTGGAAAGTATGTTCATTTACTGTACATGTACTCAATACTTGGTAGGGGGTCCTTTTGCTTTAATTACTGCCTCAATTCGACATGGCATGGAGGTGATCAGTTTGTGGCACTGCTGAGGTGGTATGGAAGCCCAGGTTTCTTTGACAGTGGCCTTCAGCTCAT
>NW_015506605.1:71504-71705 GCF_001515645.1 Sinocyclocheilus grahami
ACAATGGACCCAGATGACATTGCACCCCAAATCATCACAGACTGTGGAAGCTTAACACTGAACTTCAAGCAACTTGGGCTCTTGGGCTATCCACCCTTCCTCCAGACTCTAGGACCTTGGTTTCCAAATGAAATACAAAACTTGCTCTCATCTGAAAAGAGGACTTTGGACCACTGGGCAACAGTCCAGTTCTTCTTCTCC
>NW_015506605.1:90446-93438 GCF_001515645.1 Sinocyclocheilus grahami
TTATTCTTCTCCTTAGCCCAGGTAAGACTTCTCTGATGTTGTCTGTGGTTCAGGAGTGGCTTAACAAGAGGAATACGACAACTGTAGCCAAATTCCTTGACACGTCTGTGTGTGGTGGCTCTTGATGCCTTGACCCCAGCCTCAGTCCATTCCTTGTGAAGTTCACTCAAATTATTGAATCGATTTTGCTTGACAATCCTCATAAGGCTGTGGTTCTCTCGGTTGGTTGTGCAACTTTTTACTTTCTGTTAACATGCTTGGATACAGCACTCTGTGGACAGCCAGCTTCTTTGGCAATGAATGTTTGTGGCTTACCCTCCTTGTGAAGGGTGTCAATGATTGTCTTCTGGACAACTGTCAGATCAGCAGTCTTCCCCATGATTGCGTAGCCTAGTGAACCAAACTGAAAGACCATTTTGAGGGCTCTGGAAACCTTTGCAGGTGTTTTGAGTTGATTAGCTGATTGCAATGTCACCATACTCTAATTTGTTGAGATAGTGAATTGGTGGGTTTTTGTTAAATGTGAGCCAAAATCATCACAATTAAAAGAACCAAAGACTTAAACTACCTCAGTCTGTGTGCATTGAATTTATTTAATACACAAGTTTTACAATTTGAGTTGAATTACTGAAATAAATGAACTTTTCCACGACATTCTAATTTATTGAGATGCACCTGTATTCACTCATACCCTTATTTATCTAACACTCATACTCAGTCTACATTTCAATTTGCACATAATATACCTGTACATACAACTGTCTATTGTTATATACCTGTACATACAATTGTCGATTTGTATATTTTTATTCCTTAGTTACTTGTTCTATTTTTCTATTTTTTATTATCTGTGTTTTTGTTCTGTCACTGTCATTCTGTTACACTGTGGAGCTTCTGTCATGAAAACAAATTCCTCGTATGTGTAAACATACATGGCAATAAAAACTCATTCTGATTCTGATTCTGATAAATGTATAATTGCCTTTTCATTATTTTTTCAGTTTTATTTAAATTTGTAGTTAAAACAACTAAAAATTAATGTATTTTAAAGTTTATAATTAGACAGCCTTTGCACACAGGCTTACGCTGAAAACAACAAAATGGAACCTCAAGGTTGATCTAGGAAAATGTGTGCAAATGTGTAGGGCCCCATTCCTATATTTTTCCTGGGGCCCCCAATTCACTAAATCCGCCCCTGCTTATTATGCATGATTCATTAGTGCACATTATTTTAAATAAACAAAACTACTGTCCATTTCTGCTGACATCATCTAGGCTATGTAGGCTATTGGTTAATGTTAACCAGTAGCCATATATGGCAGAGTAAAATGGGTTGTGAATGCCATTTCATGCTGATTTTAAGTAGTAGATGTGAATGACAACCTTTTTGTGGGCGTGTTTTGACTAATACATGTTTACATTAATGACACCTAATTAGCTACTCAGATATCTGTAACCAGGCAACATTTTCCAATCATGTACTTGCTTGATTAGGATGCTGAAAAACTTCCAAAAAATAAACAAATAATAATGTTCCCATAAACTCAGAACTGACCCTTGATGAAATCGTCCAAGTGATTCTGCAAATAATTGGCTGGTTAAACGTCCATGCATGAATCATGTTAATTACTGATAAATGAAGCATGGAAATGAGACTAAAGCACCACTTGAGGTCTGCAGCATGAACTGACTTTGATGGAGTGCCATCATCACAAAATATCAGCCATTAGCATTAATACTGGCACTCATCAGCAGCTCTTCTGGGAGGCCCGTCGAACTGCGACTTAAATCCAAATGTTAATGCTTGTTTTTTAATGCATGTGGGCAACTAATTTATTCTCAGAGGAATGCGGGTTCTAAATTTAGAGCCTAGTTTGCCTCTACAACTGTAAATTTCAAACAACTTTTAAAGGTTAAACACAAATCTTTAATGCATTTTCTTTCTGTTTACTCAGTCATCTGCTACTGACATGCTGAAAAACAGTAGATTTGGAAAACTATAAACTTTCTTAAATGACAAAACGTCCTTTCTCTGTGAACTCAACAGATAAAAATGTGCCAGACTCTGCAGCAACTCTCAGAAACAGATGACAGCGTTCACCCTTATTTTTCATATCCTCTGAACTCAGAATCGATGTTTGCAGGGCATTCTCATAAGGAAACGTCGCTGCAGTGACTTATCCTGGACCACCAAAACCCAGAAATGACTTCTCACCTCAGCTCTGAAGAGTCTGTCAAAGCTTCAGCTTTAGATATCCGTACATTATCTCATGTTTGAATGACTGAATTTAATTCATACTATAATATACTAGATTATGTAAAGATTTATTGAGTCCCAACATCCAAACCTAAGCATCGCGTAACAATAAAAAACCATAAGAGCACCACTAAAGTAGTCCAAACAAGTTGTACATTACAAAGTGTTCTCAAGACAAGGAATAGCTTTGTTTTGACATTTGCTAAAAATCTGCCATGAATCTCAAATCAAATTAAAATAAATTATGTACTACATTTATGACACCTTTATGCAGCTTTAATCATTTTTGGAGGCGCAGATTTGAACAAAGAAAGAAACAAATAAATACAATTACATTTTAATACTTCTTTCCTACAAGTTTACAATCCTATCAAATACACTGAACAAAATTATAAACGCAACACTTTTGTTTTTGCCCCCATTTTTCATGAACTGAACTCAAAGATCTAAGACTTGTTCTATATACACAAAAGGCCTATTTCTCTCAAATAATGTTCACAAATCTGTCTAAATCTGTGTTAGTGTCACGGGGCTGACGAAAAGTGAGACGTGTTGATCCATCTGCAAGCTTTTATTAGAGAGACTTGGTAAACAGGCAGGGTCAAACAATGGCAAACAGGTATATGGCGGGCAAAACACAAGAATAGTCCTAGGGCTAGCGTAGGTCACCGATTGGCAGACAGAATCACAGGGGCGAGACGAGAGGGAAAAAAACGGAAAACAGGCAAAGATCAA
>NW_015506605.1:93531-94089 GCF_001515645.1 Sinocyclocheilus grahami
GACGTACCCGCAGTGGGGCAGCGAAGTGGAGCACAGGGACCCAACCCGGGAGGCTTCCGTGCGTCCCAGGGTGGGGTCTGAGTGCGCGGCGCGCCACTTACCTGGCTCCACGGCTGGGCAGGGGGCTCGTGAGGAGGCGTAGCGTCCTTGGACTGAACCCTGCTGCCCATTGGCGAAGGGAGAGGGGGACGGCCATGTGCAGACTGGGACTCGCGCACTGCCATCCTCGCCCTCTTGGAACCCGGAGAAAAAGGAACCCGCTCTTCTGTTGAGGTTTTGGGCACCACTGGCTGGGTAGCCAGTGGCGGAATAGAAAAAAACAGGAACAAAGGTTTCTCCACCCGGCCCTCCGCCAGGGGAAGGAGCGGTGCGGTCACCATCTCCTGAAGAGCCAGATCCAAGAACCCCGGGTCGCCAGTCCCAGGGATGCCGCCCGCCCTGGCACTTCACGGGCTTGGCAGGGGCAGAGATGGGCTGTGCCGCTTTCCTGCGGCCAGCTCCACGCTGCGGCCGTTGTGAAGGCTGCTGCTGCGGCCGAGCTGGAGCGGAGATAGAGGC
>NW_015506605.1:94129-100157 GCF_001515645.1 Sinocyclocheilus grahami
TAACGGGGATACCCCCCCGTTTAATGAGGAGGTATCTAGACCGCAACATCGCGATGGTCATGTTCCCACACTGAGAACACGACTCATCCATGAGCGCTGCTTCAGCGTGCTGTAAGCCCAAGCACGAGAGGCAGCGATCATGACCATCAGATGGAGGCAGGAAATGACCACATCCAGAAACGCACGAGCAGGAAGCCATCTTTAAAAAGACGCCCGTCGCTCGTGGAGCTCTTTTAGACATTTGCTCTTTTAGGAAAAAAGGAAACCTCAGAGACCTCAGAATGGCAGCTGCAGCACGCCGAAGATGAGCAGCACTGAATGGCAACCCCCGCTGACGCGCCATAACACCAATGCCAGCTGTTTCTTCCAAACACTCGTGGAGATTCGTCCTGAGAAGGCTCGGCTCCGAAGCGAAAAGCTGATGTGCGTTTGCACGCGCTCTCCTTTTATACCCGCGCTGCGGGGCGGGGTGCACGTGGCGAAACACGCACGCCAACTGTCATTGGCTTGTTTAGTTTACACTCGAAGGTGATTGGGCTCTCGGGCGAGATCCCAATTCGTCAGTCCCTGACGTCACGTAGAACGTGAATGACTGAATGGGAAATGGGAAACGCTGTCGTATACGCCGATCCAGAGCATCCCAAACATGCTCAATGGGTGACATGTCCGGTGAGTATGCTGGCCATGCAAGAACTGGGATTCTAACAATATTTGAGAGAAATAGGCCTTTTGTGTACATAGAAAAAGTCTTAGATCTTTGAGTTCAGCTCATGAAAAATGGGGGCAAAAACAAAAGTGTTGCATTTATAATTTTGTTCAGTGTATTTGATAGGACTGTAAACTTGTAGGAAAGAAGTATTAAAATGTAATTGTATTTATTTGTTTCTTTATTTGTTCAAAAACAAAAGTGTTGCGTTTATAATTTTGTTCAGTGTAGGTTATATACATGTGATTCAATTTGGTGATGCAGGACAAAAGTCTCCAAAATGTAATGTGGTTACTTAAATGTTAAACCTACACAACAATGTAATTACCAGCTAATCAAAATATGTATTACAGAGTTTGTACAACAGTATAACATTAAATATTCAGTTTTCATTAAAATTCATAGATGGAGACACAAACAAGAAGCAAACTGCACATAATTGGCTCCTTCCTTCAAATTAATTAATTTATTTATTTATTTTATGCTGCAAAAGTTCTTGAACCGAACATGTACATCTCTGTAATGCGTGTGTTTGCTGTTTGCCTGTCTAAAAAAATATATTTTTTAACAGCTGTTTGACTTTGGATGGCCTCTTATTGCCGGAATAACATAGGTTGGAACAGCACGTATTCATCATTGCCAGAGCATCTTTATTTCAAAATAAACCTGTTTTCTGAAACTACCCAGGAAACTCTAAAGTTTAAGCAATTCCATATTTGTTTTTGTGAGATTGAGGTTTGTTTGCAGCATAATGTGACCTAATCGTTAATGCATAAAGTGCTATTTACTGATCTTCGTGACTCATTTACATTAAGCATACATCACCAGCCCTTTGCGGTCATGGAGGCGAAATTAATTTGCCATACTTGTGTTGCTTTAGTTAATTAGTCCATCCCTGCAGAAAAAAAAGATGCACAAGATCTGCTTTAATTTTGGGGAAGTGGCTAAACTTGTGCAAACAGTCAGGCACATTCACCTTTTTGATTATCATATTAATTAATCTTGCTTACCTACTCGTGTAATTTAAACATTTGAAGCTTCTACCCAGAAAGGCAGTCATCTGATTTAATTAAGTTAAAAGTCAGATATAGAAAGCTTATCTGATGGAAGGTTTAGCAAGGCAGGACATCTTGGTCGATCATTGCGGCTTCATTAGTTTTATTTGTACAAAAGAGTTTGCAGTCGTTAATGCGATATAGTATGATTAGGTCAAAGAGAAAACAACTACAACTCGCAGTGAGCAAATATCAATCACAACTGGTTCTTGCAGACGGTACTGAATTTTGAAATTTACAAATTCAATATCTGGCTAGTTCTTAACCGGCTAATCAAGGCCTAATCCAGCTTTGACATTTACAGATACTGCTTATAGTAATCAGATCAATGTCTGATGAAGATTTCCACAGTATATTTTAGAGGAATTTTGTTCCAAACCTACATGACTTCCTTTTCTCCATGAAACACAAAGGTTTATGGTATGTTTAAGGTACTTATAATGCTTTTTGTAGCTTAACATCTACTATTGCCATCCACTGTCGTTGTATGGAAAAGAGCTGCATGAACATTCTTCAAAATTTCTCCTGTTGCATTGTACTGAATAATAACAACAACAACAACAACAACAACAACAACAACAATAATAATAATAATAATAATATGTTTTATTTATATAGCGCCTTTCAAAAGCCCAAGGACGCTTTGCATAAAGTTGATAGATAACATGAAAACAAATGCAAATATACAGTTACATGATCAAACAAATAAGCAGACAGAGATCTTATAGTGTGCAAGATAAGTAACAAAAGCAGGCATGGAACTGAAAAATGAGGCAGACAATCAATTAACAAAACATATTGTAAATAAGTGAGTTTTGAGATCAGTTTTAACGAGCTGGAGTGAAGAGAGAGCATGGAGGTTTTGAGGAAGTTTGTTCCAGAGCTTAGTAGCTGAGATGCTGAAAGCCTTGCCACCCACACTAGATAGTCTGAACTTAGGTACTACAAGCAAATTCCCAGAACTCGATCTCAGAGTACGAGCAGGGACATAGGGGTGAATTAATTCAGAAAGGTAAGAAGGTGCAGAACCATGAGAAGCTTTGAAAACTAGGATGAGTATCTTAAACTGAGCCAATGTCATTGCTGTAAGACAGAAGTGATGTGGGCTGATTTTTTTTTTGTGTAAATTTAAGGGCACAAGCAGCTGCATTTTTAATTAGCTGCAAATGAAAAAAAAAAAACAGGACCAGACAAGCTCGTTGATATGGAGTTCAAAGCATAGTGTATATGAATAGTGGGGGAGGGATGAACTATAGCTCCGTCGATGTTAATAGAGGAGTCAAGATGAGAGGAGATAAAGGATTTTGGGCCAACCAACAGAATCTTTGTATTTTCAGTATTTAATTTTAAGAAATGTTGAGCCATCCATACTTTAAGATCATGTAAAGAAGAGGGAAAACAGAACTGGACTGAGCAGTAAAATGGATTTGCGTATCATCAGCGTCATAAGGGTTTGGATCGACTCTTGTTGCGTAAAAGGCAAAAATGAATAATTCCTTTGTATATCTAAAGGTTGTGCTGTCAAAATAAGAAGCACTACATATAACCCTAAGCTCTCTTTAGAAATTAGCAATGTCACATTTACATTCACCATGAGACCTGCAACACGGCAGCAGAGCTTCTTACCTCTCAAACGTGAGCTACAACTCTCTCTGGATGTGGCAGAAGGCTAACACAGAACCTGTACAAACAGTCTTTGACTGTTAAATTCCAGTTCCCGTGTCAACAGATCATCTTTGCAGCGTGAGATGCAGAGAGTCAGCTCTCTGAATTATGCATCACCTTTTGTGATTAGCTCTCCCAGCTGCTCTCCAGGTAATTGAAAAAAATCAGCCTTTTGTTTATGGGAACAAAATTGATTAATTGTTTGGTTTGGCAATGTGGCAGAGTAGCATATTCAAGAGGAAGTTTAGGGCCTACAGTGAAGTCATTTGACACTTTGCAAGAAAAGGGTATAAAATGAGAATTGCTTTACCATCAAAAACTGTTGATCAATAAATTAATGTGGTCCAACTAAGTATAATATACAATTTTATATATTTTCTATTTAATTATTATGAGGATTTTGCTATTTTTGTAGCCCTGCTACCAAACTGAGAACAGCTGATACAGTGTGTATGCAGTTTAAAGGATGGTATTTTTGTGATCAATACAGTAAAAACTGTTATATTGTCAAACATCATTACAGTTTAAAATTACTTTTTCTATTTGAATATTTTTTTAATTAATTCCTGTAATTTATTCCTGTTACCAAAGCTGATATTTCAGCATCATTACTCCAGTCTTCAGTGTCAAGAAACATTTCTGATTGTTTTCAATGTTGAAAACAGTGCTGCTGCTTCATATTTTTGTGGAAACCGTGATACATTTTTTAGATAGTTCAAAAGAACAAAATCGTTTGCAACATAATAAATGTATTTACTGTCATTTTTTATACATCCCTGCTGAAAACTCCTACCCCTTTTTTCGGAGTTTTTTACAGTGTTTGTTTTCTGTTTTCCCCGTGTTTCCATGGATCCCCTAGGCGCTAAGTTTACCTCCCTTGCCCGTAAGGACCTGCCCCTCTTGGGGTATGCGGGTGAGTTTGGCCAGCTCGCCGTTTTAACGGCATTCGACGATGCTGCGCTGAACTCACTTTTCTGGATCGGGGCAAATTACCATCGCCCCATCGACCTCCCAGACACCACTGGACTGAGCTGGAGGGAAGCAACCATCCGGTGTCTGGAGAGTGTCTATCCCTGTTCTGGAACAAAGCCAGACCCGGAGCCCAGCCCACCATCTCCCCACTGCGCGGAGCTCAAGCCCGAGCCCACCGTTGATGGAGTTAATGTCGTCAGTCCAGGTGCGAGAGCCGGCAACAGAGCTCGCCACGAGGGAGAAAGCGGTGGACAGAGAGAGTGCGGAGAGGAGCTCCGCCCCTTGCACCGTGGCTGAGGGTGAGCTGAGTAAGGATTTGGTTGAATGCAAAGCTGAGGAAAACTTAATTGACTTGTTTACCGACCTGCCCCCTTTCCTTCCTCCTCCGTCGGTGAACTATCCGTCGGTGTCCCTCCCGTTCCTGAGTTAAGCCCTGAAAGCCCGGAGGCTCACAAATGCCCGCCCTTCAACCCGCTCTTGCCTCCTCCTCCGCTGTTGTTTGGCAGCCCCTCTACTCACCCTCAGCCCACCATCGGTATGGTGTGAGCGCCGCGGGTCTGCCATCCTCCATCGTCACAGTGGCTGCAGAATCCCTGGTCTCCACCTCCAGCCTCTAAGACCCAGACTCTGCCTCTGCCCGTTGACCCTGCGGCTCCACCATGGCTCCTAGCTCCCTCTGCTCCACCTTGGCCCATCAGTCCACTGGCTCCACCGGGCTCCCTCGTCCCTCCAGCTCCACCTTGGACTGTCGTCGACCATCCGTCACCTCGGGACTCCACTCCTCCGGCTGCGCCTCATCCTTCCGGCTCCTTCAGACTCCTCCATCCCTTCGGCTCCTCCTCCATCCTCTGTTGCTCCTGCTCCGCCTCGGCCCTCTGGATCCTCCCCATTGCCCTGGCTCATCAGCTCTCCGTCTCCGCCTCGGGCTCCTCCGCCACCTGCTCCGCCACAGTCGGTTGGCCCCCTGGAGTCGTCAGCCCTTCCACCTCCATGACTCATCCCTCCCTCGGCTCCACCGTGGGTTGCCATTATGGCTGTGGCCTGGGTCCCGCCTGGCACCGCATGCTCCAAGTCCCTCCTGTTTCCTCCCTGGCTCCTCCCTCCATCTGATCCGCCCTGGAAGGTCTCCTTTGTTAGTTGTGTATTTATAGTTGTCTGCCCTATGTTTCGCTGTCCGGTATTAATTAGTTTAACCCAAGCTAAAGAATAATAATGTGCATTTGATCAGATATAACTGCAGTACAAGATTATGAGATGCATTATTTGAATGCTTGGCCAAAGAGATGAGTCTTTAATCTAGATTTAAACAGAGAGAGTGTGTCTGAACCCCGAACATTATCAGGAAGGCTATTCCAGAGTTTGGGAGCCAAATGCTAAAAAGCTCTACCTCCTTTAGTGGACTTTGCTATCCTAGGTACTACCAAAAGTCCAGAGTTTTGTGACCTTAGGGAGCGTGATGGATTGTAGCGTGGTAGAAGACTTGTTAGGTACGCAGGAGCTAAACCATTAAGGGCCTTATAGGTAAGTAATAATATTTTGTAACTGATTTGGAACTTAATAGGTAGCCAGTGCAGAGACTGTAAAATTGGGGTAATATGATCATATTTTCTTGACCTGGTAAGGACTCTAG
>NW_015506605.1:100234-116171 GCF_001515645.1 Sinocyclocheilus grahami
ATTTTATGGAACTCTTTGCATGTATATTCAACAGATCAAAGCCTTCAGGGATACGTCAGATTCTGAGTTCAAACACACCTTTGTAAAAAGGTGTAACTGATACTTAATGTATCAATTAATAAGACTAAGTTTGATACTTAGCGAGTCTCGGCGGTCTGAAAGAGATTCCTGATGCAAATCTTAAAGCTTCCCGTAGATCTTTGCTGAATTCGGGTCGATGAGAAGAACCAGTTTGAGTCAGTGTTACTTGATGAATGGAAAGGACTAGGCCGAAGAAAAGGCCTGGCACAGATGCTTTGGTATCCTGAAGCGTTTTTCTCACGTCTTCATCTTTGCTTCTGACTGAACCACCGACAGGGGCGGGTCACATGGAGTGTGGCCTTTAAAGCCTGCAGAGATTCACGCCTCTCAAGATGGGCTTGCCCAATGGGGAAGTCCGGAATCTCAAGTGGGAGTTCTGCGTTTTTATGGCCCTTTGTCTGTAAGCCTGGTATTTTGCATATGTAATTCGCTGGAGTGTTGAGGCACGAATTAGTACAGATTCTTAGAACATCAATATGTTGCATAGGTATCAGCATATAATATACACACTTGTTTCGATCATAAGAAGGCGAATTCATAGATACTAGACATGAAATAGGTGAGGTTATATTAACTAGTGGTCTATGATAACATGAATAAAACAGCATACACTACAACAGACAATATACAAGACAGTAATGGTATACACAATGACCAAAGGATATGGGTATTCAATCAAAGAAAGGTTTTCCTATGAATTAATTAGAGAACAGTCCATTTCTCTGGGCATTGTGTGTCTTTCTCATGAGTAAAATGAGGGAGTTTCTCCCCTGCATTCCTTTTAGGCCATAAAACCAGTGATATCATGATTAGTTGTCATGGTGATCAAGGTGGGGGATGGTGTTCAAGCGAAGCCCTGGCATCCAGTCTATTGAATGAGGGGACTGTGACGATTTGTTAATCTAATGAATAATTGATTTGTTAAATCAAATAAAAATTAGTGTGTCAGATTGGTCGAGACGCTACATCATCTTTGCAGCGTGAGATGCAGAGAGTCAGCTCTCTGAATTATGCATCACCTTTTGTGATTAGCTCTCCCAGCTGCTCTCCAGGTAATTGAAAAAAATCAGCCTTTTGTTTATGGGAACAAAATTGATTAATTGTTTGGTTTGGCAATGTGGCAGAGTAGCATATTCAAGAGGAAGTTTAGGGCCTACAGTGAAGTCATTTGACACTTTGCAAGAAAAGGGTATAAAATGAGAATTGCTTTACCATCAAAAACTGTTGATCAATAAATTAATGTGGTCCAACTAAGTATAATATACAATTTTATATATTTTCTATTTAATTATTATGAGGATTTTGCTATTTTTGTAGCCCTGCTACCAAACTGAGAACAGCTGATACAGTGTGTATGCAGTTTAAAGGATGGTATTTTTGTGATCAATACAGTAAAAACTGTTATATTGTCAAACATCATTACAGTTTAAAATTACTTTTTCTATTTGAATATTTTTTTAATTAATTCCTGTAATTTATTCCTGTTACCAAAGCTGATATTTCAGCATCATTACTCCAGTCTTCAGTGTCAAGAAACATTTCTGATTGTTTTCAATGTTGAAAACAGTGCTGCTGCTTCATATTTTTGTGGAAACCGTGATACATTTTTTAGATAGTTCAAAAGAACAAAATCGTTTGCAACATAATAAATGTATTTACTGTCATTTTTTATACATCCCTGCTGAAAACTCCTACCCCTTTTTTCGGAGTTTTTTACAGTGTTTGTTTTCTGTTTTCCCCGTGTTTCCATGGATCCCCTAGGCGCTAAGTTTACCTCCCTTGCCCGTAAGGACCTGCCCCTCTTGGGGTATGCGGGTGAGTTTGGCCAGCTCGCCGTTTTAACGGCATTCGACGATGCTGCGCTGAACTCACTTTTCTGGATCGGGGCAAATTACCATCGCCCCATCGACCTCCCAGACACCACTGGACTGAGCTGGAGGGAAGCAACCATCCGGTGTCTGGAGAGTGTCTATCCCTGTTCTGGAACAAAGCCAGACCCGGAGCCCAGCCCACCATCTCCCCACTGCGCGGAGCTCAAGCCCGAGCCCACCGTTGATGGAGTTAATGTCGTCAGTCCAGGTGCGAGAGCCGGCAACAGAGCTCGCCACGAGGGAGAAAGCGGTGGACAGAGAGAGTGCGGAGAGGAGCTCCGCCCCTTGCACCGTGGCTGAGGGTGAGCTGAGTAAGGATTTGGTTGAATGCAAAGGAAAACTTAATTGACTTGTTTACCGACCTGCCCCCTTTCCTTCCTCCTCCGTCGGTGAACTATCCGTCGGTGTCCCTCCCGTTCCTGAGTTAAGCCCTGAAAGCCCGGAGGCTCACAAATGCCCGCCCTTCAACCCGCTCTTGCCTCCTCCTCCGCTGTTGTTTGGCAGCCCCTCTACTCACCCTCAGCCCACCATCGGTATGGTGTGAGCGCCGCGGGTCTGCCATCCTCCATCGTCACAGTGGCTGCAGAATCCCTGGTCTCCACCTCCAGCCTCTAAGACCCAGACTCTGCCTCTGCCCGTTGACCCTGCGGCTCCACCATGGCTCAGAGAGAGTGCGGAGTGGAGTTCTGCCCCTTGCACCGTGGCTGAGGGTGAGCTGAGTAAGGATTTGGTTGAATGCAAAGCTGAGGAAAACTTAATTGACTTGTTTACCGACCTGCCCCCTTTCCTTCCTCCTCCGTCGGTGAACTATCCGTCGGTGTCCCTCCCGTTCCTGAGTTAAGCCCTGAAAGCCCGGAGGCTCACAAATGCCCGCCCTTCAACCCGCTCTTGCCTCCTCCTCCGCTGTTGTTTGGCAGCCCCTCTACTCACCCTCAGCCCACCATCGGTATGGTGTGAGCGCCGCGGGTCTGCCATCCTCCATCGTCACAGTGGCTGCAGAATCCCTGGTCTCCACCTCCAGCCTCTAAGACCCAGACTCTGCCTCTGCCCGTTGACCCTGCGGCTCCACCATGGCTCCTAGCTCCCTCTGCTCCACCTTGGCCCATCAGTCCACTGGCTCCACCGGGCTCCCTCGTCCCTCCAGCTCCACCTTGGACTGTCGTCGACCATCCGTCACCTCGGGACTCCACTCCTCCGGCTGCGCCTCATCCTTCCGGCTCCTTCAGACTCCTCCATCCCTTCGGCTCCTCCTCCATCCTCTGTTGCTCCTGCTCCGCCTCGGCCCTCTGGATCCTCCCCATTGCCCTGGCTCATCAGCTCTCCGTCTCCGCCTCGGGCTCCTCCGCCACCTGCTCCGCCACAGTCGGTTGGCCCCCTGGAGTCGTCAGCCCTTCCACCTCCATGACTCATCCCTCCCTCGGCTCCACCGTGGGTTGCCATTATGGCTGTGGCCTGGGTCCCGCCTGGCACCGCATGCTCCAAGTCCCTCCTGTTTCCTCCCTGGCTCCTCCCTCCATCTGATCCGCCCTGGAAGGTCTCCTTTGTTAGTTGTGTATTTATAGTTGTCTGCCCTATGTTTCGCTGTCCGGTATTAATTAGTTTAACCCAAGCTAAAGAATAATAATGTGCATTTGATCAGATATAACTGCAGTACAAGATTATGAGATGCATTATTTGAATGCTTGGCCAAAGAGATGAGTCTTTAATCTAGATTTAAACAGAGAGAGTGTGTCTGAACCCCGAACATTATCAGGAAGGCTATTCCAGAGTTTGGGAGCCAAATGCTAAAAAGCTCTACCTCCTTTAGTGGACTTTGCTATCCTAGGTACTACCAAAAGTCCAGAGTTTTGTGACCTTAGGGAGCGTGATGGATTGTAGCGTGGTAGAAGACTTGTTAGGTACGCAGGAGCTAAACCATTAAGGGCCTTATAGGTAAGTAATAATATTTTGTAACTGATTTGGAACTTAATAGGTAGCCAGTGCAGAGACTGTAAAATTGGGGTAATATGATCATATTTTCTTGACCTGGTAAGGACTCTAGTCGCTGCATTTTGGACTACCTGTAGCTTGTTTTTAGCTACAGAATTATAATAAAAAAGAAATCAAAATGAATCAAAATTAGCCTCCGTTATTTGTAACTGTATGGGAAAGAGTGACTGCATTCTTCAAAACACCTCAGTTATGTGTTCAGAGAACAGAAGGAAGTTGAAGGAAGAGTTTGCACTGACATATGGGTAAGTACATGATTTCCCATTTTTGGGTGAACTATTAACTATACACTTAAAATGAGCACTTGTTGGAAAGAATAAGTTGCAGAGTGGACCAGCCAATGCTGACAGTCAAAATTCTGTTTCTGGAAGATTACATAATTCATTCTTTAAAGAAGACAAAATACAAAACTGATGAACCACAAAGGTAATCATTACAATACGCTTCTAATATTTACTATGTGATATAAATAAATATGTTTGTCTTGCGTCTTGGTTTACATATTTCCAGCCAATTACAGGGGCTGTACTCCAGTAATAAAGCCGTGAGCTGAAGCAGCAGCTGAACTTGTGTCTTTGAATGAAGGTTACAGTCATTCATCACAGATCACACTGACTGTGTCACGTCATTATATCCCAACATGCTCTAATCTGAAGTGTGTTCACAGGACAAATGAGGTTCTCTCCCAGGTAAATTGAGCATGTTTACAGTTGTCAGTGTTGGTCAAAGAAGTCGTATACCATAAACCTCTATTATTACACTTCTAAAAAGTGAATATGTGTGTATGTTGGATTACTATATCTATTTTAGTTTATTTCTGGATTGTTACTGTATTTTACACCTCTCAGGGTCAACTGTCTGTCAATTCTAAGAACGTTAATTTCCTGGTTAAGAGAAATAACTTTCTTACTGTACAAATCTGCAAAGAGCCTGTAGCATAAATCTGCATGATTAAGGGACTCCAGTTATGAGCAAACAATGAACAACGTCAAGTGTGATACAAGTAAGACTTTATTAACTACATAAACACTTAAACTAGTCTAACATACACATACACATACACATACACACGCACACACACACATACGCATACAGTTGGTATAGGAAAAGGAGTTAAAGTTTAGGCAGTAAAAAGAAGAGAAATAAAAATATGAAGCTATGGTACCATTTTATATTCAGCAGATCTCCAGCCTGAAGGGAACATCAGTTTCTTAGTTCAAACACACCTTTGTAAAAATGAGCAAATGATACCTAATGTATCAATTAATAAGACTAAGTTTGATACTTGCACATCTTGTCTGTCTGAAAGAGAGGCTTAATGCAATCTGAAGGCTCAAGTTGATCTTTGCTGAAGTTGGTTGATGAAAAAGAACCAGTTTGAGTCAGAGAATTGCGGTGAATGGAAAGTCAAGGCCGAAGCCTGGCGCAAATTTAGGGTGTCCTTAGGAGCGTTGTAGCTTACATTTTCATCTTCTCAGAATCTAACCAAACCACAGACTGGAGGCGGGTCACTGGTGTGAGGCCTTTAAGGTCTGATGGGCTTGTCCAATGAGAAAGGCTGAAATCCCAAGCGGGAGGCTGCAATTACTGGAGGGTTTTACGACCCTTTGTGTGAGGACATGGTAATTTGCAAATGTAATTTGCTTGAGTGTTGATGCACAAACTAGTAAAGATTCTTAGAACACTAATATGTTGCATAGGTATCAGCATGTAATATACACTCTCATTTAGATCATCAGAAGACGAATTCATAGATACTAAACATGGTAGGATTACATATAGGTAAGATTACATGAACGAGTGGTTCTATCATAAGCCTGCATAAAACAGTATACAATATAAAAGACAATATACAAGGACAGTAACAACATACACAATGACCTGAAGTATATGTGTGTTCATTCAAAGAAAGGTTTTCCTATGAATTAATTAGAGAACAGTCCATTTCTCTGGGCCTTATGTGTCTTTCTTATGAGGAAAATGAGTGAGTTTCTCTACCCACATTCCTTTGGGCAATAAAACCAGTGATATCAGCATTGGTTGCCATGGAATCAGAGGCCTATTGTCGTTTGCAGACATCCTGACACCCAGTATGTTTATTGGGTGAGGGGTCTGTGACTAATTGTTAATCTAATGAATAACTGATTTGTTAAATCTAATGATGGCGTGTCTGATTGGTCCAGAAGCTACACAGTCTAGACCTAGGGAGTATGTGCAATAAAAAAAATTAATAATAATTACCGGTGGCTCCTTTGCCACATATCAAAGTGAAGTGCAAGGTATTTGTGTGTGTGTGTGTGTGTGTGTGTGTGTGTATGTGCGTAGTAGTAGTAGTAGTAGTAGATGCATTTAACTTTTAAAACAGTAGTGTGAGTGGCGAAGCCATATGAATCTGACTAAAACATATCAGTCTCAATGCCCTGTTTCACCATTTACAAGAATTTTAATTAATTTTATAAAGTGCATTTATAAAATGAAATAAAAAAAAGAAAAATAATGCACGAAAAATGCAACAAAAACACAAAAATTTAAAAGTTTTCAGAAACAAGGTCCAAGGGCAAACAACGCTTCACAGAATCCTTCGAACAATATAAATACATTAGCAAAGTGGTATTTTAGTGGTAGGCGTGAAGCATGTGGATAGCTGATTCTTCCTAAAAGATATGCATTATTACTACAGCGAATGCAGTTTAGATGTAGATAAAAGGGGTATTGTCAAATAGACCAATAAGGGACCAAAAAAGCCCTTAAAAATCACAGCAGTAAAAAAAAACTAAAATATGAGTGTTCAATTATGATTTTTAAGATGTTAAATGCCCCAATTTGTCCTTTAGCTTGAACAACAAAAAAAATTGCATCCATGTAAATCCAAATGACCACAAATTATGCTGTCAAAAAAGGAACTCTTATGGCTCATTTCCACCGAGCAGTACGGTTGAGTACAATACAGTATTGTATGCAATTATGACCGTTTCCATTTTCAGAATTTGTGAATGGTATTACAATAACAAACCGTACCACTTTTTTGGGACCCTTCCATTGGAGTACCTAGAACAGTAGTTCGGTACATAAAGAGTGGAGCTAGACTCACTGCAGAACACTGATTGGTTGAATCGTCACTTTGAATAGATGTTCATATGCAGATGATGTATACATCTAGACTTGCTCTTGTCTTTGCTGGAAACAGGCCTATATCCTCAACAAATGTGCAATTAATGCTATACTTCACAGTAGAAATATCAGTTGTTGTTTTTTTTTCCCCATTATTGATAGTAAATACTGTTGATTCAATATGATATTTACACATGGCTGCTTTCAAATGCAACCTGAATTGTTTGCATGCATGCTCTGTGGTGAATGGTCAAATGTGTACCCTCTTTCAAAGTCTTTATATACTTGCCATTAAGTACTGAAATATTATTTCATGATGTCATTAGGAGTAAGGCATCTCTATTTTTAGTTCATATAAATGAAGTCCTCCCTAGACGATGCAGTGGTCCAGTCAAGGTGCCTTTGTTTTGCAGACCAGTCTGGTTTGCATTTAGCCCCAAAGTGGCCTCGCCACTGCACAAGATTATTTTGATTTATGATGTTCCAGATATTACTATGGAAAGTCTGACATTTATTTTTGCAAGGGAAAGTCTGACGATGTTGCATTTATTAGGGTCTTTCCAGACCCTCACTTACACAGGGTAAAGGCTTATCATGAAAGAGAGAATGACACGGTAGAGTTCTTTTTGAAAAGTGAATGAGCAATATTTGAATGAGCAAAATAGTTTAACAATACAGTTGGGGGAATTTCGCTTTGGGAGACGATAAGGCCAAAATAACAAACAAAAAACAACTAATTCTTATCTAACTGCCCTAGTTCACAAATGAGAAGAAAGCACAATTACTTCCCTATCTCCCTATCCAAAAGCAGTCAATAAAGGTTCCAGCAAAAATGGCATCGGTCTCCCTACCTCCCCAAAATATCATGAACAATTATTTATGAGAGCTAACAGGTCCAAACAGGGGCAATCCATGTGGGGTAGTCGTTATCACAAATAAGTTGGCTAAGCAAACTAAAAAGCAAACAATCTCTCACAGGCAAACACTCGAATGAACACACAAAGATACTCTCACAGTCTTACTAACACGTCTGAAACTAACTAGCAGAGTCAAGCAAGGCAAACACAGCAAGTGAGCATGAGGCTGATGCAGGAAGTGATGAAGGAGGCTTTTATAAGCAGTTAGGAGTCAGCTGACCAGGCAGAACGTGGCTCTAATTAGACTGTAGGAACCAATCGGCCTTCTTCTTGGACAGAGACACACAACCTCCTCCCAAAACAAAAGAAAACACAGAAATAGAACAAAAGGGACATAACATAAGGAAATTAGAAAAAAAATAAATAATAATAATTGCATTTTTCAAATCGTTTCTTTAGGTCTGTAAGTTTCATAAGATCAAAGATTACAGGTTACAGGTTAAATCAGTGCAAAGATGAAGGTGGCGGCTGCTATAGGTACCTACAGCATTTTTGGACATCATAGGTGTACACAATGTGTATTTAACATGTTCTCATATTGTGAACTAATAGACATCTAAAGCCTTTTTCAAAAACATCCATAATGAATCAATGGGCAACATTATTTGAAAGACATCCTTGACATGTTAGACAGAATCATTGACTTTAACATAAAGTGCAATATTTTATTTTAAAGTGTCCTTGTTATACATTATAGGTATTTACTGTAGTAATAACAGTAAATTATTTACAAGCTACTTGCTTACCTATAGTAAGTACATTTTGATAATTAATATTATTCAGTACTTATTTGTATCATTTGTAAAATGATAAATGACATCTTATTTTTCATATAATGTTATATATTTTATATAATTTTTTATTCTGCTATAAAAGTTTTTTTTCCCCTCATAATTTGATTGTTCAATATCAAGGCCAATGATTTGCCAATAATTTTAATGCAGGTTTCAATAGATAAAGAAAGTAAGGGGAAAAAAGTATTATATATATATATATCAAGATATGTCTATGCATTTAATCAAGCTATTGCAATTAATCTCATATCAATATTTGAAAAAGTAAAGCCATCAGATGAAGATACAATGAAGACACAAATGAAATGCTCTAAATATCTGTAAAAAAAAATGTTTTCAGAAGTTTAAGTAATTTTTTGTAATGTGATTTGTACAAATTCGTTTTTGGTCATTACAATTTAGTTAGTCAAAAGCACTGTATGTTGAATTTAAAAAAATCACACAAAGGACACAAATGTGAACCATATTCTATGAAAGTGCCCTACTAATACAGTATATCAAGTGCCAATACACAATGACACACAGCATGAAGTTAGAAGCACAAAAACTGGACATCTAAACCATGAAGCAAAGTAATTTTGATGTGGTTTTATGTGTCAACATTCCCTTTATTTCTAGCATCCAGATTGGTTTACATTTGAAAGCTGCAGAATTCCTTAAACCAATGTCTGTTGTAGATTTTTAATCATGGTGTGGATTCTGTAATCGTACTGGCAGCCACCTCATGGGACTCATTATGCCTGACGTTTGCTTTGCACAGTAGCAAGATGCCCCGAGGAATATCAGGCTGTGTTACAGGACCAGGACTCCAAACGCTGTTCTCCTTTGATGTTCCAATATCCCATAAACACTATTAAATATGTCTAATGCTTTAAGGAAACCAAGATTGAGTGACAAACCTTCACTTAAAAAAAAATAGTGCGACCATCAACAGAAAATCTACAAATAATGGTAATTTTCAGCATTATTTACTTGGATGCTTTAATAGATAATGTCATAGATAATGTCATAAATAGTAACGTCCCACTTTATATTAAGTGGCCTTTACTACTATGTACTTACATTTAAATGAATCATTTGGTACAATGCACTTATTGTGTACATACATGTTTTTACATTGAACTTATATTTAAAAAAATACCTGCATGTAATTACTGCTGTAATTAATTTATGTAATTACACGTATAATTACACTGTTGACCCATCCCTTACACCTTAACCCACACTTAAACCTACCCATACCACCAAACCTGTCCCTAACCTCACCCGTATCCCACCTCAATAGCAGCAAAAGTGTTTTGCAATACAATATGAACACAATAAGTACATTGTACTTATTTTTTTATGTAAGTACATAGTAGTTAAGGCCACTTAATATAAAGTGGGACCTTAATTTCAATTGAATCAAATTCATATTTGGCATGACCACCATTTACAACCCTCTATGCACACATTGGGAATACAATTACCATTAGCTAGTAATCGTATTAGTTTATCAATTAATGATTTGAAATTACTGATTTATATATGAATGATGGCTGGAAAGCATATTAAGTACATTTTTAACAACACATCAGTCAATCAAGCATTTTTGTAGTATTATTTATCTTTTTTTAAGATAACTAATGGGGTGGTAGTGATGCTTGACACATTATCGATTATTCAGTTCAATTATTCACTTATTCAGACAATTCTGTATTTAATAAAATAACAGTAATACCAACACCACTACTAATTCTACTAGGCTACTCATAATAATACAAAACACTATAAGGTCTGAAGAGCTGATAGGCGTGTGAATATTTACATTCTCTGTGTTCACTCTAAATCATTTGCTGTCATAACGTGGTCGTACTTAGTTGAAAAAGCGATGGTGGTGAATGATGTCAACTCAGGTGGCAGCGTTGCCAAATCCGTGGTTTTCCAGCACGATTTCAACAAAGGGGGACCCTGATGGAGGGAAAAACCACAGAAAAAAATGTGATTGGGCTAGTTTTGTTTAGCAATTGGGATGCTATTTTTTCTCAGACCTGGCAACCCTATTTCTGGGTAAGTACATCTACCTTGGGTGGTTTCGCCAAGTGTATAGTATAAATGCAAATATTGGATATGGGTCACTTTTAAAAGATGATGTAAGCTGGTGGTCAAAAAAATAAAGAAAATAGTCAACAAATTGAAAATGGGTGTCAAGACCTTCAGTGCAAATGCGGCCTTCGACAGGAAAAAGAAAATAATATTATTTATATTTAGCACGTCAATACTGTAAGGATAAAAGAAACTAGAATACTTTGATCTCCTGAGAGGCAAACAATGCACTGGCATCTTCAGGACACCCCACAGAGGGGTGGTGCGGGAAACGCCTCTCTCACATATGCATCTGTGCCTTTTCACTCAAACTGGTCAAGAATATAATGTTCTAAATGAATGCAAATAAGATTTACAGTCATGTTTGGTTTCATTTGAATAGTTTCAGGGCAAGTGGTACAATGGTCTTAATCTTACTAAAAGATAATACAGATCCTAAGAGTCAAGAGAAACTTTGATCACCGTAGAGAGCAATCTCATGCAAATTACCGTTTGTTCCCATTGAGGTGTAGACCACCCAGCTATGTGGTATCTCTCTTGCTGTGTGTGTGAAAAACAAACAAGCAATAGTGTGTCAGATGCCTACACAATAGAGTTTACGGTGCAACAAATACACTGCACATCTATTGATATGAACATGACTGAATAGCAACTCACTGCACTGTACGAGAGTGAAACTCTCAAACACTCAAAAGATTGTTTAAGTGTCGGTAAGTTAAAAGTACAATATATGTGCTAAACTTATTCTTAACTTTTAACTCATCTTGAGTGAAATCTATCAATTTATTAACTAACAACAGACATTATTTAGTCACCTAGTGTGAAATTGAGTCACAAAAAAGGGTTTTAAAGCAAACCTCTACAGTAAATCACTCGCATTGTAGAGGTTTGCTTTAAAACCCTTTTTTGTCCATGGTACACTTCACAATTTTTAATGCATTCACCTGCTATACATTACAGTGTGAATAAATCGTATTTATTGGCACATGCCTTGGGCTGTTAAGTTACAGAAACAGCGTTCCTAGAACAACCAGGGATAAACTGCCTTACTCAAGAGAATAATGTTGTCAGCTCTGACATCTAACCTGCAATCTGTCTGTAACCAGCCCAGATCTTTAACCACTACACCATACAGTGGCAAGGCAAGATTCACTCTTTTAGTAATTTAGCATGTGTGTTTTTGTGTAGCAACAGTACTACATCAATACGTTCTTGCATGTTATTGTGTATTATCAGCACAAACATTATGTACCGACTTTAAATGACTCACCAAGCGCTGTAAAACCATTTTACCTCAGAATAATAATGACTGGAGGTCAATGACACGTTCTTTTCAGCGATCACATCACCAAATATCATCAAATGCAGATGTGATACAAGTTCAGATAATCACACATTTTTAGAGAGGTTTTCTGCATGACTGCACAAAAATACCAGACGCTGGAGATGATGGACATTCAGAAAGACAGTTTACAAATCATCTGAAATGGGCTTAGACAAGCACAGCTGGCAGCCAATTCATTCTTGGCTTTTGAATATTAAACAAATAATCACATCTGCAAATATTCACAACAGAGCTGACATTAACACATTCAGGCATGAGAGGCTTTTCAAACGCAATATGGTATTTTAACTAATAGAGAGCACTAGGCTAGAATTATAGTAATAAATCTAAATATGCAAGTGATAAAAGCATTGTCATGGTGCGAACATGCACAGGAGCCAAAACGACAGATAGATATTTTACAGACAAATGCATACAAATACTAACCAGATCACTTTAAATTCAAACAGAAAACAAATGTTCAGAAATGTATTGTACAAAATAAACATTGAGTTATCAATATGTATGATAATTATTAACTCTAGAGTTACTAGATCTGTCTATGGTTGGGGAGAGGCACACTAAAAAAAAAAAAAAAAAAATGATTTTGCCAAAAGCTACATTTACATTGCTGTAGAGACATGAGCATTGTCCTTGAAACATGAGTTGCTTTTCCAGAGGAATATAGAAATCTCTAATTCCAGTAACCTAGCAAAAATACCAACTTTGAAAGCATCTAATTATTTTTACATCTCTTTTCTTCATTTTGAACAGGAATGAAAAATTAAAACTCCACACATTCATCTTCACGATAAAGAATAATTCAGATTTAAGTTAAGTTAGTAAAGGTTTTTTATTCATTCATTTATGAAAGAAAAACAAAAACAAATTATATACAGTATATATATATATATATATATATATATATATATATATATATATATATATATATTTTATTTTTTTCTTTTTTTTTCTTTCAGGTAACATTAGTACATGCAGAGCTGTAGGTGCTACACATACCCACAAAATACCCAAGTTTGACACTTACCACATTCCTTTCATTATTAATTCTTCAAATGTTTAGGAAAAATATGTCGACTTACTATATTATTGTAAGCTTCTTTTACTGTAGTATTCTGAACACTCAAAAGGTATCTTTGAAGTTTAAACGTAAGTGTTCACGTATTGATGTTTTAATCTGTGTGATGTCGAAGAGGTGCAGAAGTTCAGTCAATTTGCAGCTTAGTTTTAGTCAATTATTATTCTAGACTGGTGAAGAAGGTTTTATGAAAGTTACAGCATTTTATAGAACATCACAGCATTCATTTTATCTCAAAAGATCAAGGGCAATTGTTTTTCATGTGGCATGGATGCTATAAGAGGTATCACTACATCACCTACACATATCACCCTTTACAATAATCATATTTTGTTGCTTTATAGCCTGAAATGAAGACGGACACTGTTTTCGTTTTATCCAGCTGTATTTTTCTCAGAGCAACTTATAACATCCAAGTGAAATATATAACACCAACATGTCAGAAAAATAAATAAATAAATAAAATAAAAACCGGAATCACTGAGTTGGAAAAAGGATCAGCCCCTTGTGTCAGTATTTTGTTGAATCACCTTTTGCTTTAATCACAGCTTTTAGTCTGTTGGGATATGTATCTATCTCTACTACCTTTGCACATCTAGACTTTGCAATATTTGCTCACTCTTCTTTGCAGAACTGCTCAAGTTCAGTTAAATCTGATGGTGAGCGTTTGTGGACTGCAGTCTTCAAGTCATTGCACAGATTTCCAGTGGGGTTTAAGTCTGGGCTCTGACTAGACAATGCAATAACATTCACCTTTTTCTCCTTCAGCCACTGTGTGCTGAGTTTTGCTGTGTGCTTTGGGGTCATTGTCATGTTGGAAGGTAAATCTTCTTCCCATTTACAACTTCCTGGCAGAGGGCAGCAGATTTTCCTCAAGAATTTGATGGTATTTTGCCCCATCCATTTTCCCTTCTATCCTGACAAGTGCTCCAGTCGCTGCTGCAGAGAAACACCCCCATAACAGGATATCACTGCCTCCATGCTTTTCTGGAGGAACGCTGTTATTTGGATGCTGAGCTGTATTGGATTTCTGCCAGATATAGACTAAAGGCTGTAATTAAAGCAAAAGGTGGTTCAACTAAATACTGACACAAAGGGATGATCCTTTTTCCAGCTCAGTGAATCTGTGTTTTTTTTTTGTTTTTTTTTTCACTTGAATGAGTAAATGCAGCTGGGAAAAAAAAGAAAGAAAAAAAACCCGGTGTCCATATTAATTTCAGGCTGCAAAGCAACAAAATGTGATTATTTTAAAGGGGGGGCGATTTTTTTTTTATACCCACTGTATCTTTACAAAATGCATTCACATGGAAGAGAAACCGATCGAAACAAGGGGAATAGCCCATTATGGCACAAGTAAAATGCATTTATAATCTCAGATAATCTTCAGAAAGTTCTGTTACTGCATAATAACCACACACATCATTCAGTGTCACATATATGCCAGGATTCCAATCCAATATTGAACCCACACTTAATTAATAGGAATGGCACCACTCTGTTTATCAGAGTCAGATATGTGCCGCCTTTGTTTGTGTCTAAATAACAGCAGAAAAGGTCACAGTCTAGACTCTAGAGCCTATAACTGCAGACTGAAAAGGCCTTCAGCTGTAAACTGCCGCTCAGCTTGGATTATGCATTATTGTGTCAATGCCATTTGAACAGATACCAGGGCCTGAGGGAAAGATAGTGCTCTAATGCTTTGATAGCGCAGCAGAATAAGCAAACGAAATTTGAGACGAGAAATAATAGTGTTCATTTTGTTTTAATAAGACGTAGAATTAGGGCTGTCGGTCGATAAAAAGGTAATCAAATGAATTACATAACATGCTTACAAATTAATCACAACTAATCACACATTTCAATAACATGATATGCTGAGAAAAGTCACAATTCAAAGACATTCTGTGCACATCTCATGTGAAAGTACAATTTGGTGAGTAGTGCTCCTAAATAAGGCATTTATTAAAAGATATGAACTAGAACGTGGAATGTATTTCTTTTGCTTTTTAGATATAGTAGTAATATCTGCTGTCCGTGGTACTGAAAAATGGCAAAGTAGAATTGAATATTTGTCTGCGACTGCATCTCAGTAACAGATACAGTACATGAGCATTCTGACAGTTCACAGACAGAGATAAAACTACACAGCATTTTCACCCCAGTCAAAATCAACCGTACACTGTAACCAATATTGAGTTTTCCACAAGAACCAGGTGTGCTTACATTCAGAAAACTCTTTGAAACAATCCAAATGTGAAAATAGGGAGATTCCCTGCAGCTCTGTGTGAAAGAAGGTGTTATTCATTGCATTATTTATACACTGATTCGCAAGCAGGAGTATGTGTGCCACAGTGGGTATTTCAGCAGATTCAAGATTTTGCTTTGTTAAGCCTGTAAAACAGAAATTAGGACTTAAAACAAAAGTATCAAGGCTGTAAAAAAAGATGTTTAACGGATAAGCACATTTGGTCACTTTTTTTTTAAGGAAAGGGGGGAAAAAATTTTTTAAGACTTGAGTCTGGCAATTCAAGTTTAAGTTCAGCAAAAAGGAAAAAAAAAAGTTCAGAAATGAATACTCTTATTTAGCAAAGTCAGATTAAATTGATAAAAAGTGACAGAGAAGACATTTATAATCTTGCAAAAGATTTTATTTATATATATATATA
>NW_015506605.1:116299-121315 GCF_001515645.1 Sinocyclocheilus grahami
TATTTTTTTTTTTATTATTATATAATTAATCAAATAATCGTGGGATATAAACATATAAACATACTTGTCTCTTATTTTCATCCATTTTTCTTAAATGCCTCAATGAATCAAATCACTACTAAACTAAACGTGCATCGCCTATAAATTATCTCCACAGCACAAAACAGTCAAACATGCACGGCTAGGCCATGCCTCCAAGCAGCATAAGGAATACTGACTTAAAAATATGCATCCAATCTCTAAGCACAGCATCATTACCTCTTTGCTGAAATTCTTCCAGTTTAACTATTAACGACCAAGAAGACATTAACCGAATGTAACACAATCCATTTGGTCTTCATCAACTGGGTGAGCGTAAGGTTGACTTTGAAAGCTAACACAGACACCCCAAACTCATTTACCATTAGCTGTTGATAATTAGCTGCTGCGGTAAAGTGGTGTGTTTGCTGGGTAAATAAAGTGTGCCATTTACATTAGCCGCCTCTCACTCTGTCAAAGTCATTTAGCAGGTCAGCTAAGCAGTTAATGATTTGCAAACATTTATATAAACGTCCCGGTTTCGCACTGCTGGGAGTCAAAGTGGATTAATCTGAACTTGGTGTATTCGTGTAAAGTCTCGAAATATGTTTGGGTTTCAGAGCTCCAGATATTAAGTTTCACTTAAAGTTTTGAGACAAGATGCTGATTGAAGAAAATATCCCTCTGCAAATGGTCTGTGCATGCCAAAACATCTCATTTTGAAGAGCTTGACATGCCATTTTAGAGGATGGTGTTAAAAATTCATCTAAAAAATATAATAATAATTGTATCATAATTTATTCACCCATTATTTACTTGGCAATCAATCAATCGATCAATCAATTATTGTTTCACATGAAAATTGACTTGACAGTTTGAAAAATTACGAGGTCAATATATATATATATATATATATATATATGAATAAATAATTCACATTAAGATGAATAAAAAAAATAGATAGGGTAAATTTCCATTTCATGCAAACTTTCAAAACTCATATATAAATAAATATAACCGTAAGATATAGCAACATGAGACATGAGTATGTATCATTAAGTAAAGGTAAGTTGCTTCAGTCAAGTGTTCGTATTTAAATATCACTAACAATATAAAAGTTAGTCACATATACTTTATAAAAATCCTTAAAGATTTCAAAGCAAAAGGACACATGAACATTTTTTTAATTATACTTAAAAGGCCTTTTACTTGCTAATAAAATATAAACTATCAATCAGACGACAGCAGGCATGTAGTAGATTGTGTATAAGAGGCTTTTCAACAAAGTTTTGATCAGGTTGATCATTTAGAGGCTTTAGAAATTAGTATATCAAATATGATACAATGGGGTTAATCATTTTTGGGTGAACTAATCCTTTAAACATTTTGTCTGATTTACATACTGTTTAATTTTTGTCCCATTAACATTCCATTTCTCCAGTGTCACGGCATATCAAATTACTTTTAACATATTAGCTTTTAATACATCTAATTATATTAAGACCAAAAATATCAGCACCTTGAAGCCCTTTTTCAGATGAGATAAATGAACGTCTTCTCAATTGTTTCTCATGACTATAGAAGGCCTTTTCAATGCTACCCTTAACTCTGACAGCTAAATTACATTTAATGAGATTTTCAAAAAGGTACCTGAATCTTATTAAGTTCAGATAACTCTCATTTCAAAGTAACAACATTCTAAACACTTTGAAATTGAAGGGAAAATTGTAAATCTATTCTTAGAGCACCGAAGGCCCTTTTATGTGATTTGCGTCAGAGCTTAAACACACCTTTCAACACGAGCGTCATTCACCGCTTTGACCTCCACATGGAAAGCATTGCAGTCATGGAGAGAACGACTGTATGAGGCAGAAAGGGAAGGGGACGGTAGTCTGATTTTTTAGGAATGACTCAAATCCAATTTATGATTCCATCTATGAGTAGAGCTGTGGATATTTGGGTTTTTCACAAATCAATTTGATTAACGATTCAAGGTTTTATTATTTATTTATTTGTTTGTTTGTTTATTTATTTATATATTACCACTACTTTTATTTATTTATTTATTTATTTATTTATTTATTTATTTATTTATTTATTTATTTATGTATGTATTTATTTATTTATTTATGTTAGAAACTTTTTGATTATATTTAAATCTCAATAATTAAAGTATAATAATCTGAGTAAGATACTTCTATTGTGTGATAATAAAAATAAAGAAAATATGCAGTATAACGTGCATTCCATGCAATTTTTACAGCATTGAACTCCACTTGGCACATTATACTGCATATATTTTTTTCAATAACCACTAATAATAATAATAATAATAGTCCTACAGATGTGATTTGTGTGGCTCAATCCAGAATTGTTTGAAAAAGGATTGTGATACATCTGTGAATCAATTTAAAGCGCCTTTAAAAAGGGATTTAAGCTGTTAAACTACTATACACAAGCATATGTACAAGCATGCAGCATTTTTATTCAAGTACATGATGAAGATTATTTGAAAAAAAAATAAAAAAAATCGTCGAAGTAAATTTGTATTTGAATGTAAGCCACATGGCACAATCATTGATTTGTCTAATTAGTTTAAAACTTCTCAGCCTTCAAATTCAATAAGCATCTCCATATGTTCAAGATACAGCAGCGACGCTCTCTTTCTGACTCACGTTTGTCTCAAAGACTCTGATTAAAAAGAAAAACATGCAGAAATAAAGATCATGTAAGACTATGACTAGAGGAGATTACAAAAAAAAAATTCTGAATGCATATTTTATTATTTCTGAACATAAGTGTGTCTTGAAACCATCAACTTCATCTATAGTACATCTCTGAAACTTTTGCCGTTTTTACATTTTTCAATAGTTTTTACATTTTTTTTAGCTTGTTTTTGTATTTGAAAGAGGAATTTCTGATGACCATGATGTGGGAACTAATATTGTCAAAAATATTGATATGTCGGTACATATCGATATTGACGTTTTTGAATCGATACAATATCGAGTTCACGCACATCACAATCCTACATGCCTGCGCCTCCTGTCACTCCCTCAGTGACACTCGGCTCATTCGGTCTGGTTGAGCGTTCTGTTACAGTGTTATACGGCCCACCACAGTCTAATCTGTCTTGCCACAATTTCACTTAGTTTATTCGCCCATAGTTGAAGAAGGTCATTTACATTTTAGAAAGCCAAACAATTAGAATATGACGATGATAATCATATTATTATTATTATTATTGTATCTAAGAGAGAATTATAATATATTGTAATACAATTGCACTTAAAAATAAAAATTAATATTTCATAATTATATTATTTTAATTTACTGTAGCGAAATTACAATACATATGTCTTCATTTGCCAGAATTAAACCCTCAAGCATGGCTCAATGCTAAGGATTTTTCCTACTGGCTCCGTCAGGCAAGTGGTTCAGACTGTAAGCCCTTAATGCTGTGGCAATGCATGCCTGTAGTATCGAAAAAAGAAAAAAAAAATTACAGTATTATATCAAAGATAGAGATTCCAGTATTGTGACAACACTACCAGCAACCACCCAGAACACCACTGCATCTATCTACTAATGCCTTAACAACCACATTACAAAATACAGCCAACAACACACAGGCGTCTCAGAGGTAACATTTTGGCAAAAAAAAAAGCATTTTGAGACTGGCTTAACTTGAATGATTGAAGATCATGTACAGAATTCACACACACTGAACAAAAGTTCTGTGATTCAGTAATATGAAGGTGTGTGAGAGCCAATTAAAACTTCCTCTTGTTTGTGGTTCTGCAGGCAGGAAATGCCAGGAAATCTACACAGAATGTGTTTTATTTTTATTTCAGAATGTAACTAACTGTATTTGCCACACACACACGCCCGCAAGCACGCACACACGCACACACACGCACACTCTTCTTCAAAGTAAACAGATGATCTCAGTATGTGGTCCAGCATCAAACCTACAAACCTCTGAATGTGGTCCAAAACCTTTTCCGCAGCCTTTGCTAAACCCAAGGGCATTCTAAAGATGTCACAAACCAAAATCAGCATGAGTGTTCGTCTATGTTTGTGCCAAAGCACCACCACAGTAATTATGGTTCTGGATTGTTTATAAATACGCCACCTCCATCCCATAATTCTTCATTATTCACCCAGCCTCTGTGTGCAATTAAAAAGTATTTTTTTTTGTAAAAACACTTATATACAGTGGGTACGGAAAGTATTCAGACCCCCTTACATTTTTCACTCTTTGTTAAAAAGGATGTTGTTAGAGAGGATTAAAGCCCCATGCTTGCTTCATTCATTCAATCATTCAATCGTTCCACAAATTCCTTGTGCTCCAGCTTAATTGTTTTTTTTCTTCTGGATTACATTTTAAGGTTTAATTCAGTTCAATTTAATTCAATAAATTATATGTTGTTTTATTATGTTATGGATTCTTATCACTTTTTAAAATAAAACAAAACTGTGGTCATCGAATTAATGCATACAGCTTCAATTTAATTAATTGTTTTAAATGTAATCAAGTTAAATTTGAACCATTCCTTTTCATTTTTGTCAAACAAAGTGCTGCACAACAGAAGTTTACCATTTTAATTAAAACGTACATCACTTAATTAATCATAGTTCCTTAAAAGAGTGATTATTTTATGAATATAGCATGACACCAAACACCTTAAAATATTTAACTGGAATAGTAGTTCTATAACCACTCCATTTTTATTTCCCATGGGTTCTTTCTTTTTTTCTTTCTTTCATTCTCTTGTTCATTTTTCTTTCTTTTTCTTGTTCTTTTTTTAGCCTTGTTCTTTCTTTCCTTCTTGTTAACAAATACAAATACATATGCATTGTGTATTGTTTTATTGAAATGTAGACATTTAAAAATAATATGAATGAACAATGTCAAATACTAAATCCTTAATAAAGTGTATTTAGGATATATGAAATATGAGCTTTGAAATTAATATATATATATATATATATATA
>NW_015506605.1:121332-131105 GCF_001515645.1 Sinocyclocheilus grahami
AAAAGGTTTAAATGTAATTTACACTGGCCCTTTTCATCTCAGAATAGTTTGATATGGAGATAAAAGGAAATAAATCCTCTACAAAGCGTCAATACTGATTGTTAGAAATTAATAGACGACAACATTTAATAAGCTAGCGAGGGTGAAAAGTGTGTGATTTAGCAAGTTTATCCACAGGGCCGAAAGTGCTCATAGTTGAAGAAGAAACACCCTAATATTTATGGAGAGACTCACTGATAAATTTCAACATGATTTATTTCAAAGAGCTTTAAGCTCTTCACAAACACAAGAGCATCATCATACATTGAAATGCTGTTTTGATTATGCTGCTAAATAACAGCAGGATGAGCAAAAGCACGGCGGGAAGTGTGTTATGACAGCATGAGCCATTATGCCCTTGACGAATGTAGTCTTCACAGCACACGCATGGACGGTTCACAGACCACTTGATGTATATTACACACAAAATGGCAATACCTGTCTGAGATCACCAGTTCCAATGTGATTCTGATTAGCTGAACTCTATACAACTTCATTCAGGATATGCAGGTGTTTATCAGATAAGAAAAAAATAATAATAATCTGTATTTACAAGGTAAAATGGTCCGATGGTCTGATGAATTGTTCTGAAATGTGATGTCAAAGGCAGACTTTTATACATCCATTTTACATTTCTAAAAGCTCTTTCAAAAAAAAAAAAAGACACAATCAGGCCACTACTGTACTATAATAAAATATTAGCAATTTGGAGCAATGACATGACTCTGATATTTTATTCTAATAATTTTGAATACCTAAATTTGAATACACATCTTCCTTTATAAGCATGTTTTAATTTATAAATTAAAATACATTTCAATATTTTTCTGGAGGCATAAAGTCAAAATTGTCAGGGTGCTACAGGTGCTAAATCCTGATATGATAATCAAGAAACTGTCTAATTAAAAGAATGCAATTCTTGAAAAGAAAACCATATTAGGAAGTTTAACCCCTTGCAATTTAAATAACACATTAAAAAGCAACTGTGATTGGTCGGTACATGTCAATGTGACAGGTCCTTCCCAATTAAGTGGGAAGTAAAAGGGATTTTTTTATTTTTCTCTCAAAATCCTGAAGCCAAAGTCTTCAAAGCAGTTTGGCCTTCACAAATTTTCTGTTTCTGGAAACTTGTTCATGACACGAAAAATATTTTTAAGACACAGAATTTCTTGTTTATGCGGTGGTAGTTCATGAATAAAATATCAGTCAGTTTTACTTTTGGGAGTAAGAGAATGTCTTTGTTCTGTTTTCCTGTTTATTTAAGCATCTTCCATCCTTTGTGATGCATCAGCTTCTCCAGTATTTCCATTGTCATGAGCTTGTCTCGGACATGCTTGGGTACGGCGAGTTCTTGGTGTCTCTTTGATCTTCCATACACTTAAATATTCTTCTGAAGAGCAGAAACTGGCTAAATGTAAAAGGGAAATTTTCTCTCCCATTCTCACCGTCTTTATTCTTTCATTATCTCTCCTTTCATCAGTGTCAGTCTGACAGGATGTTCTAGCTTTAATGTGTCAGTCCTTTTCCAGAAGACCAAATAAAATATTTAAAGTTATTGTCCCAGTTTCAGGCATAGTTAAGGCCTCCCATTAGGGCCAAACGTGGGCAAGGTTGTTTGATCACGACCCATTTGTGGTCACAGTCTTTTGCAGGAGTGAGCTCTTCTGACGTGCAGGAATATAAATTGTGCCACCAGGATGGTGTTGGCCGCCATTAGTCAGGGGCTATTATAATCAGTCGATTGGATCAGCGCTTCCAACTCCTCAAAGACTGATGAGCCGACATCATTAAAAACTTCAGCTGCTGCCACTGCAGACTGGTGTGACAGACTGTCAATCCTATTCTTTATTTCCTAAACAAATAAGCACGAACAGACCGGAAAGAATGATTAAATTTGATGGATAGCTTGGAACTTTGAAAAAATTGACAGCACAAAATGTTAGTAGTTTATGTTGTGGATGTAGAAGGTGAAATGTGTCATTCCCTTTCAGTTGGTCACTCTCGACGTCACGTCGGTGACTGACAAATTGGGAATCTCGCTGGAGAGACCAATCTACTTCGAGTGTAAACTAAATGAGCCAATGCACATTGGCATGCGATTATTGCATTCAGCTGCTGCTGATCACAGCGTGAGTATAAGTAGGCAGCCGTTGCAGCGCATAATCAGCTTTTCACTTCGGAGCCGAGCAGTGTTATCGTTCTGCTCCTGCCAAGCTTCGTGTCTTTGAACGAGTCAGGGTCTTTTTAAAGATGGTATTTCACTCGTGCGTTTCTGGATGCGGTCGTTACCTGGCGCCGGGTGATGGTCACGATTGCTTTCTCAAGTGCCTGGGCATTAAGCACGCTGAAGTGGTATTCGTGGATGGGTCATGTTCCCATTGCGGGAAGATGACCATCTCGGAGTTGCGGACCAGGCTCCATTATCTCAAATGGGGTGGAGTTCCGGTGCCTCTGCCACGATCTAGTTCTCTTTCTGGCAGAAGTCAGGGGAGGACTACTTCTGGCAGTAGCTCGGGCGGTTTGAGGATCACAGTGGTGGCAACCCCTCCGAGGAACCAACCACCCAGGGACCGCCACTCCTCTTTCACATCGCAGCCAGCCGAGCTCCCTAAGGAACGTGCTGGGCCCTCTAAAAAGAGCATACCGGCCGTATCCTTTGGGGCTCCTCCCGATGATCAGATGTCGATTGCTGCATCGGAGGGCAAGCCTGAGCTCTTTGGAGAGGAAGATTCGGCTGCGCTGCCACCCTCTGGGACATTAGCAAGGCCTGAATCGGATCCGGAGATGACGGCGATGCTTTCCTGGGCCGCCGAGAGGGTAGGGCTCGAGTGGAAACCTCCACCTCCTCCTGGTTCTCAGCGCCCCACTCCGGTGCCATTCTTCCCGGAGGTGCATGTGGAGCTCACTAGATCGTGGATGGCACCTTTTACTGTCAGAAACCGGCTTAGTAGTTCCTCCTCCCTCACCTCCCTCAATGGTGGGGCAGCCAAGGGGTATACGGAGATCCCCCCGGTGGAGTGGTCGGTAGCGAAGAAGTTGTGTCCTGGTACGGCTTCCACCTGGCGGGGCAAACCGGCCCTTCCCTCCCGGGCCTGTAAGCACTCGTCTGGTCTGACCGGTGGTGCTTATGCGCTTGTGGAGATGCTGCCTCCTCCCTGCACGCCATGGCGTTACTGCAGGTCCACCAGGCTCAGGCACTGAAGGACCTGCACGAGGGTGGTCACAATCCGGAAGTTCTGAAAGAACTCCGAACTGCAACTGACTTCACGCTCAGAGCGACGAAGGTTACGGCGAGTTCTCTGGTTCGTGCGATATCCACGCTTGTGGTCCAGGAGTGCCATATCTGGCTGTGTCTGGCCGACATGAGGGATGCCGACAAAGTTTGTTTCCTTAATCCCCCTGTGTCCCAGACCGGCCTCTTCAGTGACGCAGTCGAGAGTTTTGCCCAGCAGTTCTCGGCTGCACAGAAGCAGACCGAGGTGATTAGACATATCCATAGCTGCTGCCTCCACCCATCCGCCGGAGCTGCTAAGCATGGCCGTGGAGCCGGTCGCCAATCCTGGCGGCAAGTGGAAGAGCAAGAGGCCCTGAGACGGGCGACACAGAGATGGAGGGAGTTGCTCGTCTGAAGATGGTGAACGCACCACTCCCTCCCCCGGAGGAGGGCCGAGCGGATAATCTTTTGTTTTGTTTCAGCCCGCCACTGACCTCTCGGTCGGTGGTACCCAAACACTCAACAAAAGAGCAGTTTCCTCTATTTCTGGGTCTCAAGAGGGCGCGGAGAGTTATGGACGGTCCAGAGCCGGATCACACTCATCCTCCTCTGTCACCAGCGAGCAGCAGCAGTCGGTTCGAGAGCACCAACCTTGGAACCAGGTAAGTATTGCACCGCACACTCAGACCCCGCTTCGGTCGGTCCACATGCTGCCCAAGCCGGGTCCCTGCATTCCACCTCGCTGCCCCACTGCGGGTACGTTGGTGGTTCCACTGGTTCCACTTGTACGATATCTGGAAGCCTGGCTAACGCTGTCCAGCCCGTCTTGCTGGCTCCTTCGAACTATCAGACTCGGCTATGCGATTCAGTTCGCCCGGTGTCACCCCAAGTTCATGGGGCGTCCACTTCACATCAGTGAAGGCAGTCAATGCTCATGTCTTGCGTCCGGAGATCGCGGTCCTGCTGGTGAAGGATGCGAGAGAGCCGTTCCCTCCAGCCGATATGAGGGCGGGGTTTTACAGCCCCTGCTTCATTGTACCCAAGAAAGGCGGTGGGTTATGACCGATCTTGGAGCTGCGTGTCTTGAACCGGGCCCTTCACAGGCAACTGTTGAAGATGTTAACACAGAAACGCATCTTCAGGTGCATCCGTCACCGAGATTGGTTTGCAGTGATCGACCTGAAGGATGCGAACTTTCATATGTCAATCATTCCGCGCCACAGACATTTTCTGTGGTTTGCATTCTAGGGTCAGGCATATTAGTACAAGGTTCTGCCCTTCGGGCTGTCCCTGTCCCCCCGTGTTTTCACGAAAGTTGCGGAGGGGGCTCTTGTTCTCCTGAGAGAGCAGGGTGTTCGCACCCTCAACTATCTCGACGACTGGCTCATACTAGCACAGTCTCGGGATCAGTTGTGCGAGCACAGGGATTTGGTGCTCAGGCACCTCAGCCTGTTGGGCCTTCGGGTCAACTGGGAAAAGAGCAAACTCTCCCCGACGCAGAGGATCTCTTTTCTCGGTATGGAGTTGGATTCGGTCGAACAGACAGCAAGCCTTACAGAGAAACGTGCGTGGTCGGTGCTGAACTGCTTGAATTCATTCAAGGGCAGGACAGCAGTCCCACTGAAACAATTCCAGAGGCTACTGGGGCACATGGCAGCTGCAGCGGCAGTTACACCACCCCTGCTTCATATGAGACCGCTTCAGCACTGGCTTCATGGCTGAGTCCCGAGGTGGGCGTGGCTGCGCGGCACTCACCGGGTCCAAGTTACACCGGCCTGTTGCCAAACCTTTGCCCTGTGGTAAGACCTTGAATTTCCTTGAGCAGGAGTGCCCCTGGACCAGGTCTCAAGGCATGCTCTGGTACACACGGATGCCTCCACCACCTATTTTTGCTAGGTTGCTAGTTTTAACAGTTTGCTAGGCATACTGCAAGAGTTGCTAGCAGTACACCTTGCCTTGAACCATCTCAGAGGGCACTTACTAGGCAAGCATGTGCTGGTCCGCATGGACAACACTGCGACTGTTGCGTACATCAACCGACAAGGTGGTCTGCGCTCCCATCATATGTCGCAACTCGCCCGCCACCTCCTCCTCTGGAGTCGGAAGCATCTGAAGTCGCTTTGTTCCATTCACATTCCGGGCCTGCACAACCGTGCAACCGACGAGCTGTCACGTGCTGCACTCCACGGAGAATGGAGACTCCATCCCCGGACGGTCCAGCTGATTTGGAGACGTTTCGGAGTCACTCAGGTAGACCTGTTTGCCTCTCCAGAAACCTCTCACTGCCAGCTGTTCTACTCCCTGACCGAGGGAACAATCAGCACGGACGCACTGTCACACAGCTGGCCTCGGGTCCTACGCAAATATGTGCTTCCCCCAGTCAGCCTTCTTGCACAGACACTGTGCAAAGTCAGGGAGGACAAGGAGCAGGTCCTGCTTGTGGCGCCCTACTGGCCCACTCGGACCTGGTTCAGAGAACTGATGCTCCTCATGACAGCCCCTCCCTGGCATATTTCTCTGAGGAAGGATTTACTGACTCAGACACGGGGCACCTGTGGCACCCATGTCCAGACCTCTGGAAACTTTATGTCTGGTGCCTGGATGGGACGCAGAGGTTCTAGGTGACCTACCACAAGAAGTAGTTGACACCATCACTTCGGCGACAGCACCGTCTATGAGACACGCTTATGCCTTGAAGTGGAACCTGTTCGTCGAGGGGTGTTCCTCTCATTGAGAGGACCCCTGAAGATGTCCGATAAGAGCCATGCTCTCTGTCTTGCAGCAAGAGTTGGAGCGAAGGCTGTCTCCCTCCACCCTTAAAGTCTACGTCGCTGCTATTTCTGCTAACCACGACCCCGTGGAGGGGAAAATGGTAGGGAAGCACGACCTGGTCATCAGGTTATTTTGGGGGGCCAGAAGATTGAACCCTCCTCTGCCTCACTCTAAACCTTCTTGGGACCTGTCTCTGGTGCTTGAAGCACTACAGCGGGTTCCCTTTGAGCCTTTGCAATCAGTTAAGCTGAAGTTTCTTTCAATGAAGACTCTGCTCCTGGTTGCACTGGCCTCCATCAAGAGGGTAGGGAACCTGCACGCATTTTCGGTCGACGATTCGTGCCTAGAGTTTGGGCCGGCTGACTCCCAGGTAATACTGAGGCCCCGGCCCGGCTATGTGCCCAAGGTTCCCACTACTCCCTTCAGGGACCAGGTGCTGAGGCTGCAAGCGCTGCCCCCGGAGGAGGCAGACCCAGCCCTAGCTTTGCTTTGTCCCGTCCGAGCATTGAGATGCTACGTAGACAGGACGCAAAGCTTCAGGACCTCAGACCAGTTCTCTGTCTGTCACGGAGGCCGGGAGAAGGGGAATGCTTTCCCTAAGCAGAGGATGGCCCACTGGATAGTGGATGCAATCACCCTGGCTTATCAGGCACAGGCTGTGCCCTGCCCACTCAGGTTGCGAGCTCACTCTACTAGAAGTGTTGCATCCTCCTGGGCGCTGGCTTGTGGCGCCTCGCTGACCGATATTTTAGAGCAATTTTAGAGTTTCCTCCTGTGTTCTCACTTCAAAAGAGTAGTGGCACTGAGAGGCCCCAGTTTAGTGTCGGCTTGCTAAAACTGCTCCAGAATGTCCGTATTGTAGGCCCTGTTGAGCTCCTGTATTTCCACATTGCCTGAGGCCTTGGATTGCAGGTAATAATGTTTTTAAAATGTTCAGTTTTTTTGCACAGATTGATTGTTTTCTGCATAAGACCTCTATGTATAATATGGATGCACCTAAATTTCCACAGCTGAAAATTATCGGCCAAAAATGGCATTTTCGGTTTTTGGCCAAGTGCATCCAGAATTTTCATTTTCGGTTTCGGTTTTGTCCCAGAATTTTCATTTCGGTGCTTCCCTAATATATATGTATCATAAGGAGTCACTGCTATTAATTTTGTGTTGCTTGATATGTTTTTTTTTTATTTAGCCATTGACTTTGAATCACCAAGGACCACGGTTTCAGCTAAAAATCTTCTTTACTGTTCTACTGAAGAGAAAAAGTCACCTACATCTTGGATGGCCTGAGGGTGAGTAGATTAACAGCAAATGTTAATTTCTGGGTGAACTATCCCTTTAATCTGAAACAACTGAACAGAACTGAACGGTGAACTCAAAGTGGTGCAAGAGAACGCTTGTAGAGAAATCTGTAAATATAGAAGAAATGTGCAAAGACTTTGTGATCAGAATTCTTTCAAAAGTCATATGTATTTCACAGACATAAAGCAGAAAATACAGTTTTGTTTATGGACAACTATGTGAAAACTCCATAAACCTATTTAACAATAATGTATTTCACAATATAGACACGCAATACTGGAGCAAATCACTCATTGTTTCAAATAAGACATCTGTAGTACTTGGTTCCACACAAAGTGACAGAATCCAGATGATTTAAGTAGTTTAAAACTGCATTTGGGGATTGGGAATAATTTCCATATAGATAAATTACCATTTGAAGGTAAATATGGTCTTTCTCCTCATGCAAATTAGATTTGACCATGATCGAGTTTGTAATAATTCTCAAAGGGACACTTACTATAACTATTTTACAATTTATGGTAGCTGTTAAAAAAAAATATTCAATATAATTACTCTGTTGTGCAGCAGAAAAACTGTCAGTGTGACACAAGCATGCTGCTTCTCTTACCCCGATGTGAGCCAGGCCTTTTGCATATTAAACTGAGATAAGAGGAAGCATTTTAAAATCAAGAAATTACACTCAGCCACTTTGACATTAAACACAGATAATTGCAGACATTTGTGTTTTGTGTTTATTTGCAGAGATTTATATTGCACAGCAGGGTGTTTTGCAGTCTTCCACGGTTTTGACAGAGCAAGACCAATGCAGTGACAGCTGATAGGTATGAATGAACACACAGATACCCCATTGTGCCATGTTCTCTATTAGCCCTTCAGCAAATTGGATACTTTATTGCCTCAGTAACAGACAGAGTAAGCTGGATCTGACTCTCAGCGTTACAAAATGGTTTCCAATTCATTTCCATTACTTTACAGCCTGCAAGAATGTACACTGGCAAGCTGTACTCCAAAAGAGAATGTTTGCCTCTATGTGTGAAAATAATTCTTTGGGGCAGCCAAGAATGTCTGTGGATTTGGTGAATTTTTATGCCATGAATAATTGCCCGTCTCTATAATTTGGATGTAAAAATAAAGACATAATTGTAAGCCTCGGGTCAGGAAATGAAAAGATGGCTCCCACTAATTTCTTTATATTGAGCCACTTAAAGAATTAATAGTCAGAGAGCTGAGTGAAAAGAACTGTATGTTTTTTTGTTGTGCATTATGAAATTACCAGCCACCCATTCAGTTCTACGGATATTTTCAGCTACCAGGGATATACAAATTCAATTAATCTCCTGTAATACATGATGTGTTCTGACATGAGAGGAGTTTGATCAGAGCTGAAAATCAGAGTACAAGACAAGACCAACCAAGCACAAACAAATGTGGAAAAATGTCCAGTTTTTTCAAAGCGATTAAATCTTGCGTGATATCTATAGATCTATAGTGTCGAACGCAGCACTAAGATCAAGTAAAACTACCAATGAGATACAGCCTTGGTCTGACGCAAGAAGCAAGTCATTTGTAATTTTAACAAGTGCAGTTTCTGTGCTATGGTGGGGCCTGAAACCTGACTGAAATTCTTCATAGAGATTATTTTTTTGCAGGAAGGAGCACAATTGAGCAGACAGAAATTTTTCTAAAATTTTAGACATAAAAGGAAGATTTGAGATGGGTCTGTAATTTGCCTAGTTCACTAGGATCTAGTTGTGGTTTCTTAATAAGAGGCTTAATAACCGCCAGCTTGAATGGTTTTGGGACGTGACCTAAAGACAACGACAAGCATACACAACTAATAACCGGCAGCTAACTGAACTGAAAGGGGAACTTTCTGTTACAACTACACTGTTTAAAACTATACTGTTTTAAAACATTTACCACACTGCAAAAGCAATGTAGTAGGTTATCCAAGTATTATATGAATATGCACATGTACATCTAAACAAAACTATAAACAGAAATAGTCAGAGTAGTATGGTAGTATGTTATTCCAAATATAGCTATTGACAAAGGAGACAGGAGGTGTTACTTATGAGATGTTTACTGGGAAAATGCTAAATGAACTTGGATATTTCCTCAAAAGGACTGTGAAATTTATTATTTGCATGTATTTACAGAACATTTTAGTAACAAATCTTGGAATTTCTTACAGTATTCTTTTTAAAAGTGACTCATATACAAAACGTCTCAGAAGTAGAATTAATGGGAGGTCCGTTAAGAGTGGTGGTTTGCCAAAGCCGGAACTTTCATCCTTTTTTAATCGATAAAGCTTACCAAAGTCCTATAATTTGTTACCACTGAAATGTATTGACTTTGACCCTCAAGACGGGTTTTATTTTTCATGCTGTCATTTAAAAAAAGCCAGGCTGATTTTTTTTTTTTTTTTTTTTTTTTTTTTTTTTTT
>NW_015506605.1:131628-132181 GCF_001515645.1 Sinocyclocheilus grahami
TATGTATATATTGCCGCTGACATTTAAGAATATTTCCTGTAGGAACAGACTTGTATGAGGGAGGACCTCTCAGCACTCACAAGGCACTTTAGAAATATGAGAAAATTCTGAAAAAAAAGTGTCCTTATGGAGTGTCCTTCATGTGTTGGAAGCAGGAAAAATGGTCAAGCAAAAATGGTCAAGCAAAAATGTATGAGTGACTTTGACTAGAGCCAATCAGTGATGGCTAGATGACTGGTCAGAATATCTACAAACAGCAAGTCTTGTGGGGTGTTCCCAGTATATAGTGGTTAGTACCTACCAAAAGTGGTGCAACCAGTGAACTGGCATCAGGTTTGTGGGCATTGGCTCATTGATGGAGGTGGGGAGTGAAGACTAGCCTGTCTGGTCTGATCACACAGATGAGCTATTGTAGTTTAAGTGCATCACAGTTTGCGGAGCCTCAGACAGGTCAGATTGATCATGATGACCTCTGTCCACCATGAAATTGGTTACATTAGGGCCTTTTGCACCGCAGAAACCTTTTCATAGTACCAGAACTAATTGTGGAACT
>NW_015506605.1:133592-134443 GCF_001515645.1 Sinocyclocheilus grahami
CACACTGCCTTGTTTTAGGTGCAAACTGCAACGCAATATTTTTATAAATGTAGGCTAATAACTTGCCATTTTGGTTTGTTTCTTACCAAACCATACAGTATACCTTCAGAACCCTTTGCAATATGGCATGAGTTGCATAGGATTATTTTACAACATATAAAAATTGAAGTTATTATCTGCCATTAAAAGAGCAAGTGCAAGCAGGGCATTTTTTTGTGCTCCGAAAGAAGAAGAAAAAGAAAACATATAATAACATCAAGGTGAGAAGTTGTATAGTTCACACAGCTCCAAGTTGCAATGGATTAAATAAACTCTAAGCAGATAAACGCGCCTACAGTCAAGTGCAGACTAGTAGTGAAGTGTTAATACACAGCAGTCATAACTTATTTATTGCTGAGTTTATTTAATTTATATTGTGTATTATTTGATGTCAAACAAAACGGTGTGTTTTATTTTCTTTGCCAACTAAACTTCCAAAGCAAAGTCCTTGTGCGTTCTCTCTGCGCTGTCCGCATGAGAAGGCTTCGTACCTCAGTCAGGTCCCAATATAAATAAATCAGCATTCATCCCATGCGGAGAAATGTGTTTTGAACCAACTAAACAAGTGATGATACCTTTGTATTGCACAACAGACAAATTAAATTAAGCAGAATAAATTGTTATATGTTTGGTTGACTTTTATTTTGATAATGAACAGGCTGCAATGTCAAGATGTCAAGTCATGTCAGAACTGATATGTTGTGTGAGCACACGAGGTGCCAGAGCGATCACTTGATTTTTTTTCCTCAGCAACGGAAACAACTTAATACTCTGTAATTTATAGTCATACAGATAAGAATATGATATCATTC
>NW_015506605.1:135842-137115 GCF_001515645.1 Sinocyclocheilus grahami
CTCAGATCATGATGGGACAGGCCCCTCAGAAGTAAGCAGACCTAAACCAGCTAAGAATGAACATCCTGATCTCCGCCGACCATGCCTACACCTTCCTGAACTCATAGACCACCACCTCGATGGATGTGTCAAGGGAGCCCAAAAGGCCAGTCTACCTACAGATGCACCTACAGATGCAGTATAATGAGCATCAGGACCACCAACACTCTCAAGGATTGGCAGCAGAAGACTGAGTGAGGTGTAGGACAACAGCTGTTTCAGGGAATACCCTCAACCAATTCAGGCTACTAAAACCCCTGGGAGAGAAAGCTCTCAAACATCCCTTTCATAGAGCATTTAAATATATCCACGCTCAGTGCGACTCTCTACATACAATAAAATGCATATTAGAGAGGCGCAGCCAAGCTGAATATAGCTCTACCCGCGATCTCGCAAGCTCAGAGCTAAAAACAACTCTGTGCTCACACTTCATCATCATAGAAACACGAACACTATGGGCCAGATTTACTAAACGGCAAATTAGCACGAGAGCGCAATTCCAAAAAAAGAGCTAATGGGAGTGGAAATTTCTGCAGGTGATTTACTGATAATTATTGAAATAATTTGAAAAAAATTAGAAAAAAAGAAAAAGGAGTTGTTTTCTCATGTTTCTTCTTTCAATATTAAATAAAAAAACGAATGAATGAATGATACACGGATTCTCCAAATTCCCCCACAAGATTCAGCATCTAAGACAGGGCTGTCAAACTCTGCAGTGCTGCGGCCATCCCTGATCTAAGGCATGTGCTGGACCATTAAATCTGATCCATGGAGGCCCCACCTCGCAATTTGCAGGACTAAAAGGATCTGCTGCTAATGTCTTGGTGCCAGAGACCACAGGAAACGTTCAGACGTCTTGTGAAGTCCATGCCTCGCCGTATTAGAGCCGTTTTGGCAGCACAAGTGAGGCCTACACAATTTTAGGCAGATTGTTGAGGTTGAAATTAAGTCTTAAAATAATAGCAGCCTAATATACGTGTTGCTGTCTGAGTCATTAATGGTAATCAAACAACAAAAGAGAACATCACTCACTGCTCTTGACTGAATAATTTTTGTAGCTTCAATAAAAAACAATGTATATTTAATTCATACAGTGTTGTATTTTATATTTTTGAATATTCACTCTGTAGTATTTCTTACCTGAAAATTTTTAAAGCATTTGTATTGCATACAACATATGTATCTTTGTTTTATTATATTTATTGGCTCTATTGATTGTCATTTGTTTTTTTTT
>NW_015506605.1:137125-144747 GCF_001515645.1 Sinocyclocheilus grahami
CTGGCTTCCCAATACATTACAACAACAGCAATTAAAAAAAAAGTCACTCTTTGTAAACTTTGATCAATGTGAGTGTCGTATGCTCAGATATGACCAGTCATTTATGCCGTCATCACCCGGGTGTTGATAGCACGTGTTTGCAGGTGAGACCAGACAAGAAAAGAGTTTTGTGTGAGCTCATCCAAAGCACCAAACCCAGGTCTCGGAGAACATACAAATATTGAGTTCCCCTTCTAGGGAACTTGCTCTGCGCCCTCTAGCGGACACTATGGGGACTGCTGCCAGCAGGACCGGCGTCTGAAGCATGTATGTAACAACTCCAGTCCCATTGGCCCATGTAGCCCGTGACGTCACAGACGGGTGGCCAGAAACCTAAGAGGGCGCCAGCCGAACACGTCACCAGTGAGAGTGTGAACACTGAATCTCCTCAATCTAATTCCGGTAATTGTGGGTGCTACTAAGAGGCTTGATTTAGTCTAGTCTTGCCAAAGTAGAAGCCCATCTGTGGCAGATTAGACAAGCACTTTCCGGCTGGCCATGAGCTCCTTTCCCCCAGGAGTCTCCTCTTTTTTATGACCTTCAAATGTAGTTAGTGAGATCGTGGTACAAGCCATATTCAGCTCAGCTGCATCTTTCTCAGCATGCGGATTACACTGATGTTGTGGCTGAGCACAGATACGTGAAGATGTCCCCTGTGGAGAAGATGCTCATGAGCGTCCTCTCCCAGGGTGAGTCATCTTCTTTAAAGACTCCTATTCAGCCATCCAGACCTCTTCAGGGCACATCTGAATGGCAGGGTGTATGTGGCAACAGGTCAAGCTGTGGATCCTTGCACACAATGGTTGTGTTACAAGCTAACCAAGCTGTCTTACTCAGAGATCTAGATGAGGGCAGGGTTTTTCCCCTGGGGCAGTCGAGCATGGATCCCCGAGAGGGATTGAGATACTGCATCCCCTCGCCATGCCTTGGGCATGCCTGTTTTCATGTCTCCTTCTGACAAACAAGTTAGTGACGTGTTTGCCAGGTGCCCTCTTTTGCGTCCAGGTGCCTGCCTGTGACCAGCATGCGGATTACACTGATGTTGCGGCTGAGCACAGATACGTGAAGATGTCCCCTGTGGAGAAGATGCTCATGAGCGTCCTCTCCCAGGGTGAGTCATCTTCTTTAAAGACTCCTATTCAGCCATCCAGACCTCTTCAGGGCACATCTGAATGGCAGGGTGTATGTGGCAACAGGTCAAGCTGTGGATCCTTGCACACAATGGTTGTGTTACAAGCTAACCAAGCTGTCTTACTCAGAGATCTAGATGAGGGCAGGGTTTTTCCCCTGGGGCAGTCGAGCATGGATCCCCGAGAGGGATTGAGATACTGCATCCCCTCGCCATGCCTTGGGCATGCCTGTTTTCATGTCTCCTTCTGATAAACAAGTTAGTGACGTGTTTGCCAGGTGCCCTCTTTTGCGTCCAGGTGCCTGCCTGTGATGTCACAGGCTACGTGGGCTAATGGGATTGGAGTTGTTTCACATGTGCTTCAGACACCGGTCCTGCTGGCGGTTATAAAGTCCCCATTGTGTCCGCTAGAGGATGCAGCGTCTCGTTCCCTCTCGGAGATCTATGGTTACATGCATAACCCGAGACATTCTCTTTCAAGTCTTGTGCTTGAATGGACAAATTCACATACAAATGATGTCAACATGCCCGTTTTGGTGAGTATCCTAGAAGACATAGTCGGTTAAACATACAGTATCAGTGTACTGGATCCATGCATTGTCTTAAAGATTTTAATGTTAATCAGCAACGAAATACAAGGAAATTACTCACTGCTCGTGACTGAATAGCTATTGTAACTTTAATAAGGATTAAGGATTATACAGTCAGATATGCAATGTTATTTTGCATTTGATTACTTTATTCAATTTCTGTAACTAAAAACCTGAAAAGCACTGGGTTTTTTTTTATTTTTTATATCTATTGTATTTTTTGTGCTCTTGCTTGTAGTTAGATTATTTGTTCTAATTTTCTTTATTTTTATTTGACAGTATAGTCCTTTTTTTCCCCTAAACATAGCACATACCGAACCGTATCAGAACTGTGACTCTAAAACCATGATACAAACTAAACCGTGAGTAATTTTACACCCGTAACATAAACCGCTATAAAGATATAATGTATTTATTTATTTATTGTTTTATTGTTTATGTATTTTAATGGTGTTACATACCTCAATGACTACTAAGACAACTAATTCAGCATTTCAATCTTAAAGGATGTGTCATACCATACAGAATGTTATATATGATAAAAAAAAATATTTAAAAAACTCCTTCCACTATACCAGTGATCCTCAAATCTGCCTCGCGAGATCCTGCAGAGTTTAGCTCCAACCCTATAATCAAACCAAACCTACCTGTGCTTTTCTAATGATTCTGAAGACATTGATTAGCAAACTCAGGTGTGTTTGATTAGGGTAGAGCTAAACTCTGCAGGAAAGTGGATCTGGCAAGCCAGATTTGAGGAGCACTGTACTATACCTTTCAGAGGCTAGATTAGTAATCCATTCCACAAATCATCCTTAGGCAAAGAAAGAACATCTTCAATTTGTAAAGTGCTGTGATTTTTCTTCCTACCTTGAAGCTTGGTGATATCTTCTAAGGGTGTCTGTGATGTAATACATACATCTGCATTATTATTTTATTGGCGCTAGCACAGAACATTAACACACACAAATCTGTGGTGTTTAGTTAGACATGTCAAAGGAGTTGCTTTGATGTCAAGAGACGACTTTGATATGCACAATCCCTGAAAGTTACCTTGGAAGAGACGCTTATATTATTCCCTACGAACACAAATCTCTTGATTTTGGGTCTCCACAAACATTGCCTTTGTACGTTCTGTCTCCCATTTATCTAGAGATAAAACAACAAAAAGTTCCTCCTGTCTTCAAACCTTCATCTGCAGAACTTCAAAGAGACTGGAACCTGAGAGGCTGTAAAGGTAGACTGATCATCAAAGTGTAGTATACGCCTCTTGTAGTGTGTGTACTTGGTTATCTGATCTGAAGAATTGTTGTTACTGCCATGAGGACCTGTCATCAGTAGAAATAGGAAGTCAGATGTCACTAATCTCAGAGGCCTCGTCGTTTTTTAATTATTGATTCTAAACCACAGATAACCTCAGAATTGCATCCATAGCACCACACTTGGTGCACTCACATTTAGTCAGCTTTAGAGTTACTTGCGTGAAAGCACTAGTTTAAGTTTCTTAAAATTACCTAAAAAAGCCTGATATGGCAATAGAACGGTACAAAATAAAACTTACATCGTGTCTACACCGGACGCAAGCAGCGCAGCGCGACACAATAAAATACAATAGAACTCATTATAAACAGTGCTGTCTTGGATGCGGCGCGACACGACAAATCGTTCCATTTGACACAACGTTCAAATGATTTGCAATGCTTTGTCCAGTGTAGATATGATGTGACAGCAAAAACACAGCGAGTGTGTAGAAAAGAAAAGTGGACACCGGAAATAGATGATTCACATGTGAATGGACTGAACAGTTTTGAGTGAGTGAGTGAGTGACTGATATCTTTGTTATGGAATACACGAGTTGGTTCGCAAACAGTTTTAACGCTTTAATTTATTTTCAAGATCTGAGGTAAAATATCTATCGTTGCTTTCATTATGGCTATAAAGATAATGCACAATAATATTCAAACTCATATTAGACCCTCTGCGTCCCATCCAGGGACCAGACATGAAGTTTCCAGAGGTCTGGACATGGGTGTCAAAGGGTGCTCCGTCTCTGAGTCAGTAAATCCTTCCTCAGAGGAATAGGCCAAGGAGTGGCTATTAGGGAGGACCAATAGGGTGCCACTAACAGGACCTGCTTCTCGTCCTCCCTGACCTTGCACAGTGTCTGTGCAAGAAGTCTCAGTGGGGGAAACGCATATTTGCGAAGGCCCCGCAGCCAGCTATGTGCCAGTGCGTCCCTGCCGAGTGTTCCCTCGGTCAGGGAGTAGAACAACTGGCAGTGAGAGGTTTCTGGAGAGGCAAACAGGTCTACCTGATTGGTCTCCAAATCAGCTGGACCGTCTGGGGATGGAGTCGCCATTCTCCAGGGAGCGCAGCTCGTGAAAGCTCGTCGGCTGCCCGGTTGAGCAGCCTAGGAATGTGAACAGCACGAAGTGACCTCAGATGCTTCTGACTCCAAAGGAGGAGGTGGCGGGCGAGTTGCGACATGCGACGGGAGCGCAGACCACATTGTCGGTTGATGTACGCAACGGTTGCAGTGTTGTCCGTGCGGACTAGTACATGCTTGCCTCGTAAGCGCCCTTTGAGATGGATCAAGGCAAGGTGCACTGCCAGCAACTTGGGGCAGTTGATGTGCCAGTGCACTTGGGGCCCCGTCCAAACCCCTGACACTGCAAGCCCATTGTACATGGCTCCCCAGCCGGTGGCTGAGGCATCCGTGTGAACCACAGCACAAGGTTTGGTGGCAGGCCGGTGTAACTTGGACCTCGGGACTCGGCCATGGGGCCAGTGCTGAAGCGCTCTCCCAGGAGCCTCTGAAATTGTTTCAGAGGGACCGCCATCCAGCTCTTGAATGTATTAAAGCAGTTCAACACCGACTGAGCACTCTCCTGCATGAGGCGTGCTGTCTGTTCGACGAGTCTAACTCCATACCGAGAAAAGAGATCCTCTGCGTCGGGGAGAGTGTGCTCTTTTCCCAGTTGACCCGAAGGCCCAACTGGCTGATGTGCGAGAACACCAAGTCCCCGTGTTCGCACAACTGATCCTGAGACTGAGCTAATATGAGCCAGTCGTCAAGGTAGTTGAGAATGTGAATGCCCTGTTCCCTGTCTCTCAACTTACGTGAAGACATGGGGCGACAGGGACAGCCCGGAGGGCAGGACCTCATACTGGTATGTTCGTCCTTCCGAAGCGAACCGCAGCAATGGTCTGTGGTGCGGAAGGGTCGACACATGAAGTACGCATCCTTCAGGTCGATCGCTGCAAACCAATCTCGGGGACGGATGCACCCGAAGATGCGTTCCTGCATCAACATATTGAACGGTAACCGGTGAAGGGCCCGGTTCAAGACACGCAGGTCCAAGATTGATCATAACCCACCACCGTTCTTGGGTACAATGAAGTAGGGGCCGTAAAACGCTGTCTTCATGTCAGCTGGAGGAACCGGCTCTATCGCATCCTTCACCAGCAGGACTGCGATCTCTGCATGCAAGACAGGGGCATCTGCTGCATTCACTGAAGTAAAGTGGACGACCCTGAACTTGGGAGGGCGCCAGGTGAACTGAATCGCATAGCCAAGCCTGACGGTTCGAAGAAGTCATTGAAATCAAGAATCGTGTCTTGTCCGTCTCGCGCATGTCAGCCAGGCACAGCCAGAGATGGTGCTCCTGGACCACCATAGTGGACATCGCACGACCCAGAGACCGCGCCGTAACTTTCATCGCTCGTAGCCCTCAGTGCCTTGGCCTGGTGCACTTGCAACAATGCCGTAGTGTGTAAGGTGGAGGCAGCTTCTCCACAGGCCGTATAAGCATCGCTGGCCAGTCGAGTACCTACAGACCCGGGAGGGGAGGCACGGTTCTCCCTGCCGGGTGGAGGCGTTATTGGGACACAACTGCATCGCAACCGACCGCTCCACCGAGGAGACCCCTGTAACCCCCGTAACCCTCTAGCTGCACCACCGTTGAGGGTAGTGAGGGAGGAGGAACCAGCAGATAGGTTTTCGTCAGTAAAAGGTGCCATCCACGACCTGGTAAGCTCCTCATGCACATCCTGGAAGGTACCGAGGCGGGATGCTGAGAACCAGTGCGGACCACCCCGAGAACCAATCGTGCAACCGGGCTCGGGACACGGCGGAAGTCTCCACTCGAGCCCTACCCCCATGGCGGCCCGGGAAAGCATAGCCGTTATTTCTGGATCTGATTCAGGCATTGCTACAGTCCCGGAGGACAGCAGCGCAGCTGAATCTTCCTCTCCAGAAAGCTCCGGCTCACCCTCCGATGCAGTGATCGACATCTGTTCGTTGGGAGGAGTGCCAAAGGATACGGCTGGTACGCTCCTTGTAGAGGGCCCAGCATGTTCCATTGGCAGCTCAACTGGTTGCGGAGTGCAAGAGGAGCGATGGTCCCCCGAGGGTTGGTTCCCTGGAGGGTTTGCCATCACTGTTACCCTCAGACCGCCCATGCTACTGCCTGAAGTAGCCCCCACCTGACTGCTGCCATGACAAGAACTAGATCGAGGTAGAGGCAATGGAACTCCGCCCCTTTGAGGAAACGGAGCTTGGCCCGCTACTCCGAGATAATCATCTTCCCGCAATGAGAACATGACTCATCCACAAACGCCACCTCAGCATGCTAGATGCCCAGGCACGTGAGGCAGTGATCATGACCATCACCCAGCGCCAGGTAACGACCGCATCCAGAAACGCCCGGGTGATACGTTATCTATAGCAAGACCCACATCGTCTTTACAAAGGCATAACGTCAATTTTCCCACGCAAAGTCTTTAAAAAGATGCACCCGTAATTGCTCTTTTAGGGAAAAAGCTATTTTAGCATGCTGAGGCGCACAGGGGAGATGGCCGCCTGCAACACAAACAGGGGGTAGTGCAGTCTGATGTGTGCAACCCTCTCGACATAGCTGAAGCACCATACCGCCAAAACGAAGAGCTCTCAAAGAGCGCGCTGAACTCGTTCAGTCTTCTTCTCTCAGTAGAGTCAAGTCAAGTCAAGTCAAGTCTGCTTTATTGTCAATTCTTCCACATGTACAGCACATACACACAAAGAATTGAAATTGCGTTACTCTCAGACCCTTGGTGCATACAGATAACATAAATACAGATTAAATACAAAATACAAATAAGGTAATATGTAAAACTATATATATAAAGCACAAGGCATATGGCAGATAGAGTGCAAACCAGTAAAGTAAACAACAGTGCAGATATAATGATTGTAGTGCAAAAAAATGATTTGTAGTGCAAAAGAGCTTATTCAGACTGATTAAAGTGACAGTGTGTGTGTGTGTGTGTGTATTTGGGAGGGGGGAGTGGGAGAGTCCGTTAGAGGGTCAGAGTTCAGTGGTGCGTGGGGCAAAAGAGGGGAGGGGAGGCAAGGTCGGGAGGGAGTTCAGCTTCCTGACAGCCTGATGGATGAAGCTGTCCTTCAGTCTGCTGGTCCTAGCCTGGAGACTCCGCAGTCTCCTCCCTGATGGCAGCAGACTGAAGAAGCTGTGTGTCGGGTGGGTGGGATCACCTGCTTGTAAGCTCCTCTCTGTGTGGTGTAAACAAAGTCCAGAGTGTTGTTTCCCCGTGTTGGAAAGTCTATGTGTTGGTGTATTTTTGGGAACACACTCTTTAGGTCTGCATGATTGAAATCCCCAGCCAAGATGAGAAAAGCATCAGGGTGGGCTGTCTGCTGCTCACTGATGTGCTGGTACAGTTCATTTAGTGCCTCGCTCCTGTTGCTGTTGTTGGAGCTGGGAGGGATGTATACAGCAACGAGCAGTATGGCTGTATATTCCCTCGGTAGATAGAACGGCCGGCACTTAATAATCATAAACTCCACCAGGGGTGAGCAGTGTTTGCAGACC
>NW_015506605.1:145650-145997 GCF_001515645.1 Sinocyclocheilus grahami
AAACTCACGACTATATGCGCGCTTAGAAACAAATAGACGCGACGAATGCGTACAAAAACACTGCGACTCACAAGACAAAAAACACGAAAACACCTTTCTGTCGGGAGAGAGAGAAGCCGCAGCGTGTGAACGCGCCGCCATCTTACCAGCTTACGCCATCTCACATAGTTCTACTCCTAGAGTAGTCAGGAGTAGAACGATGTGATGGATTGGTCTCTCTAAGCAAGACCCCAATTCGTCCGTCATCCGACGTGACGTCGGGAGTGACCGACTGAAAGGGAACAGTTGATTTGCATGGCAGTCATGGAGATCCAGATTTTTTGTTTGTTCATTTGTTTTTAATATTC
>NW_015506605.1:146007-146652 GCF_001515645.1 Sinocyclocheilus grahami
ATTCAACAGGCAAAGTTCTTCTGTATCTAAATGCAAAAATTTTCAACATTTGTTTAATAAAACAGACTACTGAGGAAAAAAATATGAATATTCATCTTGTGACCATCTTCTGATTATTTTAACAAAAGCAACTATAATATAATAATTGTAATAATGATAACAATTATATATATATATATATATATATAGGTCAGTGGTCCTTGACTTGGTATTGTTGGCAGAATTCGGCCCTCAGCGAAAACTAATTGATGAACCCTGGCCCTGGCCATGAAGAGAGAGCACAATTTAAAGTAACAGCAATAAATAAGAGATTCCTGACATACTGATAGCTAATTAATGAGGTGATGGATGCCAAGCTGTGTTGTCATAGTAACATTTTGGGTGAAGATAAAGAGAACATAATGACTGTGCCTTTCATTTGGTCCCTTTGCCAAGTGTTGCCAAGTCCAAACGGTCACATTATGAGACAATTGCTCCGCTCCCTCCAGAATTCTAGGGCTCTGCCCCTCTGAAGTAAATAGGGTATTGAATGCTCACATCTTATTGGATTTAAACCTTAATTTTTTTGTCACATTTTGGATGGAAACAAGCAACCTTGCATCATTTTAACATGCATTAAAACCATCTAAAACTATCTAAAAAAAA
>NW_015506605.1:146662-147993 GCF_001515645.1 Sinocyclocheilus grahami
AATTTTTCTTCTTTATTTCAAATTAGTGTCTAGTGTGGAACATGCTCCACTATTAGTTTATTTATTATTTGTTTGTTCTGTTCAAATGTAGTTACCGAAATTGGCTTTCAAAAATAAACCTTGAGAAAATATTCACTTCAGTAAAAAGTGTGACAACTAGCCCCATCAGTCTTATTTATATTTTCTAAAATACAGCAGAAAATATGTTGAATAGCACTCATGACTCATAACTGAAATACATGTCTGTGGATCCTTACTATCAGGAACAATACAAAAGTAGCTTTCCTGCAACTGTTGGATACTTCTGGTTGAGAGCACAGCATGTGACCTTTGTAGCAGCACAGACATCTGCTTTGAGGTTTTTTACTCCATATGTTGAGATCATTAATCAAGTGCTGAATGATGCTCTATATTATGAACATTAAATGATGCATATCACATTAAATGTCATTTAAATTCATATTTTTTTGCTGATATGCTCTTAGGCACAGGTCATTAATCTGGTGACTATTGCAGGTCATTAGTTATCAGACCACAAATTTAACAAGGCATCCTATTTTGCTGAAAATCACAGGTTTCTCAGCTTACCGGTATCATTCATATTACAATCAGTCGTATGGCTTCAGGCTTTGCCTAGTGCAGAAAAACACACACTTGCAATTTCTTCTCACAGAGGTAATATGTGTGATCTTTGCTTAAGGGGAGAATTATGGAAAGTGTTTGCTATACAGTCTGTTTTAATATTATTTAAATAGCCTACAATATTAATATCACTTCAGGTGATACATTTTATTCTGTCAGACATATAAATGAGATCTGGAGTTATTCAGATAAACCACTCTATTTAGCTATGTTTTATCTATGTTTTGTTTTCAGGCCTGTATTGCAATGGTGGTTGAAGCCATTCTTTCTCATTCTTGTCTAACATCCTTTTCTCTGGTGATGTTGCAAGAGAAGTGTTGCTATAGATTTGCTAGCGTAACTGTTAGCTACCCATTTATCAAAAAGCAAAAATACAAACTTAATAAAATAATAATGATTATACATGATATTCACAAAATATATATAATTAGGTAGGAAAAAGTGGTCGCAACAGGTTCAGGTGGATGTTGGCAGCTCATTTCACCAGAGAGAAACAGAGAGGGTGAAGGTTTTGGAAATGTATTGTTTACCTTGTTGTGAAGGTATACCACGGTGTCACTCATTTGGTGACTGTTAATAAATAACAATTTGGTCCCTCGATATCTCTTTTTGCCACTGTGAAATATTCTCAGTCTCCTTAAAGTATAAATACGGCTGGGAAGTAAGAAAACACACAGTCCATGTATTCT
>NW_015506605.1:154770-156103 GCF_001515645.1 Sinocyclocheilus grahami
AAGGAGGGGTGAGGCATCTAAAGACAGAGAGTGTTTTCTAACAGTGACCTTAGCTGGCGGGAAAGAGCATACACTTGTATTTTTGTATACTGTATAATGTTTTATTGTTGTTGTATTGATTGCAGAACATATACGTTCATGGAGTACCACAAGTACCAGAATTAGGTCCAATTTCCTTTTAAGTCTTTGAATATCAGAAAACCCCGCTGGTGGTATTTGATCAAGGCCTGCCTTGCATCCAAATCACATATTGTTTCCTTTGATCCACAGCAGTATGTGTCCTCAGTTATGTTTTTAATGGCCCTTGTTTCTGTTTTTGCTCTATAATCATTTTAGTCTTAGTCCACAGGCTGCCCAGAGTTTATTCACTGACCATTTAATGCGTACTGTGCTCAAAAATGGCAAGAGTTAATAGGAATCAACAGTTAATTTCTGATTGGTGCACAACTTCCTGAATTAAGAGTATTCACAAAGTAAATAGATGCTACAACAAATGCTTTAGACAGGTTTGAGAAGTTTGTAAAGGTTTTAGCATGATTGTGGTGATTGTGTGTATATTTTTACTGCACTGTCCTTTTCAACGGTATCACTCATTGAATCCTTAATGTATTTTTTTATCCATTGTTGAATTCATGATTCAGATGTTACATCTGACATTTGTGATGTAATGAGCTCAATATTATGTTTTAGAGACATGTTGCAATAGCTTGGCAGCAGTGGGCTGCTATATTACCTGACCTTCTCCAACAGGAGGGAATATGAGACCGGTCAAAAGAGCACTTTGATACAGGGAATATGAATAATGCCTTATGTAGGTCAGAGTAATTATGGCGATATTACCATTTCATATTAGCTTAAAGCTGTTTGAATCAAAGTAGGGAAAGGGTGCTGTGTCCTTGTACAGACATATTGGTATTACCTGCCATGCAGGGCTCTTACCTGAATTTTCTTGACTTATTTATAGTGGAAAGCGCTTGAGTGCTCTAATGTAATACTAAGTAGGTGGTCTTATAAGATGCTTTTAGAGTGACTTACCATACCGTATTAGATATAATGACACTTAAACAGCCTGGGGTTAAGTGGTTTGATCAAGGCTTCAAAATCTGGGGTACACATACATTTAACAATGACAGGGAAAACATAAGGGCTCTATGTAGAGTATTAGCATGATGTTAGTATATATAAGTGTTCAGGCAAGGCTCTCATATAATCTTTTTATTTTACACTTATTAAATTTTATTATTAAATAAATTAACATTTTAGATTAAATGTAGCCACAAGAAAAGTGCAGACGATTTTTATTTTCTTGAATGTTATATATACATTTGATATT
>NW_015506605.1:157469-160436 GCF_001515645.1 Sinocyclocheilus grahami
TGCATTTGACATTGAGAGCATAGATCGTAATTTAGATATATTTTTAGAATGGAAAAATGTGGTTTTACATAAGCTAGAAACATAGCTTTCAAAGGAAAGATTACTATCAAATAGCACACCCAGATTAAAGAATTGACAAAGCAGCCATCAAGTGTTAGACAGCGTTCAAGGTTATTACATGCAGAGATTTTTGGTCTGATTATTAACACCTATTTTGTTTGTTTTTTAGTTTGTTTTCTTTTCTTTCAGAATTTAGCAGTATGAAATTATTAGTCATCCAGTTTTTTTATATCAATTATGCTTCCCGTTAGTTTTGCAAATCGGTATGCTTTGTCGGGCTGTAAAGAAATATAGAGCAGAGTATCATCAACATAATAGTAAATATAATAGTAATAAAGAAAGCTAACACCATATCCTGATGGTATCTCCCAAGGGTAACATGTAAAGTATCAAAAGCAACAGTCCTAGTACTGAGCCTTGTGGTACTCCATACTGCACTTCTGATCAATATGATACCTCATCATTCACTGCTACAAATTGATGACGATCAGATAAGTATGATTTGAACCATGACAATGCACTTCCACTAATGCCAACATATTTTTCTAGTCTATTCAAAAGTATGTTGTGGTCGATATTGTAGAACGCACCGCTTAGATCAAGTAGAACTAATATAGAGACGAAAAGTAATCAGATCTATAAGTTTTTAAGGCTTTTCTGTAGGAGGAAGTACTTTCCCTCCATGCAATACGAAAAACCTCTAGTTTTGTTTTCTTCCAGCTCTGCTCCATTTTCTGGGCTGCTCTCTTTAGGGCACGAGTGTGCTCGTTATACCATGGTGTCAGACTGCTTTCCTTAATCTTCTTTAAGCAGAAAGGAGCAACATATCTAAAGTGCTAGAAAAGAGAGAGTTCATAGTTTCTGTTACATGAGCTATTGGATATGCTGAGGAATTGAGACAAGTCAGGAAAATTATTTACAAAGCAGTCTTTTGTGGTAGAAGTGATGGTTCTACCATATTTGTAACAATATGGAGTATACCCAATACTACATGATCTGTGATATCATCTCTCTGCTGCAGAATTCCAATGCTATTAACATCAATTCTATGTGACAGTGTTAAATCTAGAGTATGATTACGACAATGAGTAGGTCCTGACATGTGTTGTCTAACCACAGTAGAGTTCAGAATGTTAATAAATACTGATCCCAATTAATATTTTTCATTATCAACATGGATATTGAAATCACAAACAATTTATTTATTTATTTATCTGCAGCCAGCAGTAACTCAAAAAGAAAATGAGCAAATTATAAAGCGCCCGGGGGTTCGGTGCCTTGCTCAAGAGTCTCACCTCATGGTATTGCGGGTGGAAGAGAGCGTTGTACATTCATTTCCCCCACCTACAATCCCTGCTGGTACCTAGACTCAAACCCATAACCTTTGGGTTACAAGTCTGACTCTCTATCCATTAGGCCATGACTGCCCCGAAACCAGAGTTCCCTTTCAGTCAGTCACGTTCTAAGTTACGTCAGTCGTGACTGACGAATTGGGATCTCGCCCGAGCGCCCAATCACCTTCGAGTGTTAACTAAACAAGCCAATGACAGGTGGCGTGCGTGTTTCACCACGCGCACCCCGCCCCGTAGCGCGGGTATAAAAGGAGAGAGTGCGTGCAAACGCACATCAGCTTTTCGCTTCGGAGCCGAGCCTTCTACTAGGACGAATCTCCGTGAGTGTCTGCAAAGAAACAGCCTAGCGTTGGTGTTACGGCGCGTCAGCGGGGGTTGCCATTCAGTGCTGCTCATCTTCGGCGTGCTGCAGCTGCCATTCTGTGGTCTCGCCGCGACCGTCCCCTGGGCGCTTCAGCGCTCTCTCTAAAAGAGTGTTTCCTTTTTTTTCCTAAAAGAGCAAATATCTAAAAGAGCTCCAAGAGCGACGGGCGTCTTTTTAAAGATGGCTTCCCGCTCATGAGTTTCTGGATGTGGTCGCTTCCTGGCTTCGTCTGATGGTCATGATCGCTGTGTCTCGTGCCTGGGCTCACAGCATGCTGAAGCAGCGCTCATGGATGAGTCATGTTCTCGATGCGGGAACATGAACATCGCGATGTTGCGGTCTAGATGCCTCCTCATTAAACGGGGGGTATCCCCCTTGCCATGCCCCGCTCTAGCTCTTCTGGTTCTCAGAGGGCTACTTCAGTTCATGGTCAGGGAGACCTGAGGATCACGGTGAGAGCTTTCCCGTCGAGTACGTCTCCGCGGGCCTCTCATTCCTTTAGCATGTCACACCACCTGGTGTTCCCGGACGAGTGTGCTGGATCCTCGGACAGGGCGGGGTCCAGCATCTTGTGCGGAGCACAGGCGGATGACAGGATGTCGATCGCTGCATCGGAGGGTGAGCTAGGCTCTGGAGATGAGGATTCGGCTGCGCTGCCTCCGTCAGGAAGAGTGGCGTTGCCCGAGTCAGATCCAGAGCTGAATGCTATGCTTTCCCGGGCCGCCGAGAGTTGGGGCTGCATTGGAGGCCTCCTCCTTCTCCTGAACGCTCGAGGCTGGATGATTGGTTCTGACCGCTATGCTTTCCCGGGCCGCTGAGAGTGTCAGCCTGCACTGGAGGCCTCCGCCTTCTCCCGAACGCTCGAGGCTGGATGATTGGTTCCTGGGGGCGCAGGCCGGGCGTCGGCAGCCGCCTCCGGTTCCATTCTTCCCGGAAGTGCATGAGGAGGTTACTAAGTCTTGGAAGGCACCTTTTTCTGCCCGAAATGGACTTGGTGCCTCCTCCGTCATCACCACCCTCGACGGTGAGGCGGCGCAAGGGTATGTGGACATCCCCCCAGTCGAGCGCGCTGTTGCTATGTAGCTCTGCCCGCAATGCGCCGCCGCCTGGAGAGGTAGTCCACGCCTTCCGTCCAAGGCCCGTAAATTCTCATCCGCTCTGATGGCTAAGGCTTACAGTGCTGCTGGACAG
>NW_015506605.1:161203-161651 GCF_001515645.1 Sinocyclocheilus grahami
AACCTTTGTTCCTGTTTTTTTCTGTTCCGCCACTGGCTACCCAGCTAGTGGTGCCCAAAACATCAGCAGAAGAGCAGTTTCCTTTTTCTCCGGGTTCCAATAGGGCGAGGATGGCAGTGCGCGAGACCCAGTCTCCACATGGCCATCCCCCTCTCCCTTCGCCAATGGGCAGCAGGGTTCGGTTCAAGGAAGCTATGCCTCCACACAAGCCCCCTGCCCAGCCGTGGAGCCAGGTAAGTAGCGCCGCGCACTCAGACCCCACCCTGGGACACACGGGCCTCCCGGGTTGGGTCCCTGTGTTCCACTGCGCTGCCCCACTGCGGGTACATCAGTGGTTTCCCGAGTCCCGCTTGTTCGATCGCTGGGGACCTGGTTAGCGCTCCCCAGGCCGTCTCGCTGGCTCATGTGAACCATCAGACTCGGCTATGCGATTCCATTCGCCCGGCGC
>NW_015506605.1:162746-163188 GCF_001515645.1 Sinocyclocheilus grahami
CACGACAAGCATGTACTGGTCCGTACGGACAACACTGAGACCGTTGCGTACATCAACGACCAAGGCGGTCTACGCTCCCGTCGCATGTCGCAACTCGCCTGCCATCTCCTCCTCTGGAGTCAGAAGCATCTGAGGTCGCTTCGCGCCGTTCATGTTCCAGGTGAGCTCAATCGTGCAACCGACGAGCTCTCACGTCAGCCCACCCTTCCAGGAGAATGGCAACTCCACCCCGAGACAGTCCAGCTGATTTGGAGACGCTTTGGGGATGCTCAGTTAGACCTGTTGCCTCCCCGGACACGTCCTATTGCCAGTTGCTTTACTCCCTGGCCGAGGGGACCCAGATGCAGTGGCATGCAGCTGGCTTCGGGGCCAACGCAAATATGCGTTTCCCCCAGTGAGCCTTCTCGCACAGACACTGTGCAAGGTCAGGGAGGACGAGGAG
>NW_015506605.1:163333-171916 GCF_001515645.1 Sinocyclocheilus grahami
CACGAGGCAGTAGACGGTAAGTCTTTGGGGAAGCACGACTTGGTCATCAGGTTTCTCAGAGGGGCAAGGAGGTTAAATCCTCCGCGTCCACACCTGTTACCCTCTTGGGATCTCCCCTCGGTACGAGAGGAGTGGCATCTTCTTGGGCATTGGCGCGGGGCGCCTCGATAGCAGACATCTGTAGAGCTGCCGGCTGGGCGACGCCTAACATGTTTGCGTGATTCTATAATGTCTGTGTAGAGCGTGTCCTCTCGTGTACTCGCCTCAGGTAGGTAGTAACACTGGACCCGCTCGGTGTCGATCACGCTTGCTGCGGCCATTCCCCTCTAAGGGCTGGATACGTGCGCTTTTCTGCTGCTCAGTTCAGTTCCCCATGGCAAACCCTGTTGGAGTTCCTACCGCACCCTCGGTGGTCAGGCGTGGAGGAGCGCTAGACGCCAGGCTCAGCACTCGTGTTCATGCCCAAGGTCAGCCTTTGTGCTGGGCTAGGTGCCCGTGTGTAGTGATTCCCCCTTCGGGCGATCCCACATGTGTACTCTTCCACGGTACGGCTCCCCTCACGGTAAGCCCGTGTCTTTCCCTGGCAGTCGTTCTCTGCCATCTCTGTTGTGTAGTCGTCACACCTCAGGCGGGTTGAGTCTACCGCAGGGACTTCCATATGTAGCACTGCCCTGGGCCAGTCCATATGTGTATTCCACATGATACCTCCTATGCACAGGATGTGGCTTCCGTAGCGTTCCCAACTGGGTACGCTTTCCCAGTGTTATCCAATGTACCACTGTATGGAACAGCAGTGGCGGACACCTCTGCCTAGCCGCTGTCCTATCTTCCGCCCCAGCTGGTGTGGGGGGACTTGCCGGCTTCCGCAGGGCACTGGAGGGGGTCAGCAATAGTGGCGTTTTCCATACGGGCCACAGTTGCTGTACCACCGCTGTACGGCCGTGGCGCGTAGTCTCGGCTCCTCAGCGAAAAACTGATGTGTGTTTGCACACGTTCTCCTTTTATACCCGCGCTGCGGGGCGGGGTGCGCGGGGCGAAGCACGCACGCCAACTGTCATTGGCTTGTTTAGTTAACAATCGAAGGTGATTGGGCTCTCGGTCGAGATCCCAATTCGTCAGTCACAACTGACGCAACGTCTCCATTCCCTCCTTCAGGGAACGAGGCTTACACAAGTAACCGAGACGTTCTTGTGGGGAGAAGAATTTATTGAAGGTAGTAAGTCTTCAAAAGCGATGTTAGCTTGCCGATTTTCTAAATTTCTTAACCTTATTACTCTAGATAATGTTATATGAAACATAATTACTGCAAACGAATTATACTTGAAACCCGACCGCTGAGAAATACTGAAAATATTACTAGAAATTGTAGCAACACCTCCCCCTTTACCTTTTGGATGTGGCTCATGTTTATAACAGTAATCTTGGGGGTAGACTCATTTAACTTACACATAAGCATATCTCTCAGCCTCAGAGCTCATAAAAGGTCTGTCTTGAAGGTTTATATATGCTATTTTTCTTATTCCTTTTCTTTATAGATTTTTTTATTGTTTTTTTATTATTATTGTATTTGTATTAGTATTGTTTTTCTTCGAAAATACAGTTACATTAAAGTACATTATTGTTAAGTAGCACTTGTGTAAAAACAAATTCCCCAAAATAGTACTTAAGTATCATAATCAAGTAAACTGTTTTACACCAACAATTACAATTTTTTTTTAAAAACGAACCTTACTTTTTTAAAAAGGATACAAAGGTTTAACAGAAGGGTTTAAATGGAGTTGAGTTTAGTGGTCCAGGCTGAATTAATTGCAGGGTGTTAATAATTATGGTTAAAGGTTTAGAACACACCCTTACCAGAATGTTGAGAAAAATCAATACCCTTACAAGCACTGTAATTAAGGCGGCACATTCTAACTACACTTACTTACACAATTTAGTTTCAGATTTGAAAAAAAAAAACGGAGCACTCCGATCAATTGATCTTTTTTACACTTCGATCACTTTCACCCACAGCTCTTACAATCACTAAGATCTTGTTGTAGTAGCAGCACGAGTCCAGTGAGATCAATGGAGCTGAGCCATGCAAGCGCACTCCTGGTGCCTGTCTCTCTGATTGGCATCTGATGATTTTTGCTCCAACCTGCTGATCTTTTCTGATAGTGTGGGTCTAATCGATAGCCGCCAGTCTTAGATTTCAGTAATTATGCAGTCTTGCCTGTTTCTCAAGATGACCATATGTTGCCTTTCAAATTTACTGCACTTTTTATAGAGCTTGACATTTGCTGTATTATGAAATCATATCTTTGTTATTTCCATCCCCTGTTCCATTACGAGCGCCAAATTCTTGACTACAATGACTCCTCGAATGCTTGCAAACCCGAATGTTTGCAATATCTCATTCAGCGGCCATTTACTTGGTATTTTGAAGACTCCAAGGGCTGTGAATGCTGAGATAAAAGTTTTTTGTTTTTTTTTCTTCAGTGAGCACAGATCGCAGAAAGGTTCTCAACAAGTTTGAAAGAGTGGTTTTGAAGGCAAAATAAATACATACTCTATGTAAACAAAATGGCTACCTGAATTTCCATTGTTTGTTGCTGAATTAAAGTATGAAAGAATGAGTGCAAACCCCACAAGGATACGTTTAGATCCCAGAGCCTCGTGTTTGTGTCTGTCGTGAATGGCAGAGCTCACACGCTGGGTTTACGTGTCTATATTTCGATTCCATTTTATTCTCATGAATGCTGCAACACGGCATTCTACATAAAGCCACCTGTGTCTTTGTATAAACCGAACCTCCACCTCAGTCTAGAAATTCAGCAAGCACGCTGGGTAAATGACTAAATTATGGAAGCTGACAGCCCAATCCAGTGCACTCTAAACACTGGGTTTTTGTGTGAGTGGCAAGGACAGGCAGAGATAAGCCTAGCCAACAATGAGGAGGGCTGTTGTTGTTGCCGTTTTAGGGATTGCTGTGACTGTAGGAGAGAAGATAGGAGAGAAATATAGTGCCAAATAGGCAGTGAAGAGCTGCCTGATCTGCTCCACAAAGCTACCTTCACCTGACCTTGCTTAAAAGTTTATCTGACTGTATTTGTTTCATGGTTAGTCCAGATTTTACAAAGTTACAAAGGAGCATATTTGTGAAATCATCTGGTCGGTGATAAAACAGCCAGAAAATTTTATGAACTCACACTGAAGGAGGGACCCAAGCCCTAGCAACCAACCAGGACACCCTAACAATCAAAGTACTAGCACTATACTACAATACTATAGTATATACTAAACCACTCAGAACACCTTAGCAATGAAACGGCAACCAACTGGTAACCACCCAGAATACCGTAACAACCACAAAACAATTCCCTGGCAACCAAATAACAGTAAGTTATAATGCACCTAGAAAACCTTAGCACTGCTCTAGAAACCACACAGAACACCTTAGCAACACAACAGCAATACGCTGGCAACCGCCGATACTCTATAATACTCTAGCAAACACAGAGCAAAATGTTAAAATGCATAGCAATTCCCAAGCAAGCAAATAGCAGTAAGCTAAAAATCACTTAAAAAAAAACAAAAAAACGTAGCAGCATAACACTCTATTAGATGCCACCCAAAACACCTTAGCAAATAAATATCAATGCCATGGCAACCAATCAGAATACGCTAGCAACTACAAAGCAATTCTCTGGCAACCAAACAACAGTAAGCTATAATTCACCTAGACAACCTTAGCAGCATATAGTGCTGCCCTAGATACCACCCCGAACAGCTTAGCAACAAAACAGCAACACTCTGGCAACCACATAGCAACATGCTAAAATGCATAGCAATTCCCTAACAACCAAACAGCAGTAAGCTAAAATTCACCTTAGAAGCATAACACTGGCTTAGAAACCACCCAGAACACCTTAGCAAGTATGTTCAAATTAATGAGAAAGTTGAAATTCAGCACTGCCCTAGAAACCCTAACACATCAAAAAATCTATTTTTTTTTTACCCAGCCCTTGAAGACAGCATTCACTCAGAAGAGCTTACCTTAGCAACCAAATAGCATTTCCCTAGCAACAATAAGACACTTTCTGCTAAAGTTTCACTCAAAACATCCTAGCAACCCTGAATCATGGTGGCAACTTTCGCAAAAAATCGAGTAAAAATCGAGTTTATGACAAGCATTAATGTCAAGCGGTGATTGAGATTTGTCTTGGCGTTTTGTGAGCTGGTGATCTGACGTCTGAAATCCTGCTCTGCCTCTGGCCTCATTATCGCCATATGCCTTTATGATGTGAAAATCTCGCTCACTCTCTCTCAAAATTATTTTTTTCCCTGGCAGTCCGGTGGCTGTTTTCCAATCAGGTGTCTTCTTTAAATGCTCACTGAGGGGAAGTATTCGTCATCTGGGAAAAGGTGGAAGGCAAAGAGAGAGAAGATAGAAAAAGGAGAAGAACAAAGAATAGTTTGGAAGGTCACAGCCCTCTTTTCTGGCAGAAAGAGCAGCATTATTCATGGAGACAGGAATATGGCCGGTTATTTGCACGAACGGAGACACATCCATGCCCTAGCATCATAAAAAAAAAAAAAATTTATTTATTCCTTCTCTTTCTAGCTTGTACTTATTTGAACAATGTCTAAGAACTTGGTATTACAACCACTTCTTGTGTCTGTTTGCCTCTCTTAAGAAGAATCGCTTTATGTATCCCCCAATTGTAAGTCGCTTTGGATAAAAGCGTCTGCTAAATGACTAAATGTAAATGTAAATGTACCCTTGTGACAAAAGAGTACTTATTACTGAAATAATATGCTTTAAAATAATATGCTTAAGAATGTAATGTTTTCTGAAACCTACTTGAATGTTAATTGCAATTAAATAAAAAAAAAAACATTAAAATGTAATGCATTTAAATGTATTATTGATTAAGTAGGACTTAAAGCGTTAGTTCACCCAAAAACGAAAATTCTGTCATTAATTACTCACCCTCATGTTGTTCCTCTTTTTTTAAGCATGTGCTTACAGGTTGTGCGCCTTGAACGTGGTAGTTGCGTTGCTGTCTATGCAGGGTCAGAAAGCTCTCAGATTTCATCAAAAATATCTTAATTTGTGTTCTGAAGATGAACAAAGGTCTTATGAGGGTGAGTAATTAATGACACAATTTTCATTTTTGGTTGAACTACCCATTTAAGTACATCTTTATATGTAATTTCATGATTATATTTTCCATATTAAATATGGTTAAAATGTACTGTTATTTATGGCAAACTAAAATACACTTTAATGTAATTTCTATTGAAACTTGTATGTCATGTATTTAGATAGATTTCTAATTACACATTTGTAATGATAAAGATGCAGTTTAGTACATTTAAAATAACTAAATGTAATACTGAATAACACACTATAGTTAACATTATAATCAAGTACTTAACATGTGGTTTAGTGCTTGTCAACACATGAAAATAAGTGTACTTCGTTAAAGCACAACAATAGAATCTTAAAACGTTTATTTAAAATGTACTATAAGATAAAAGTTCAAATCTGACATTAAAATAAAAGTCTACTCGAGTACAGTATGTTAAGAAACAGTCATGAAAGTGTCTCTCTTTAAGTACACTTAAGTGGCCTTTTTTCATTTATATTGTCTGCAAGTACAGTTTTTGAAAAGAAATAAAGTGATTAATAAATAAACTTTCAAGTAATATTTGAAGTGCACATCCAATATAATGAAGCCCTTTTTTTTCAAAAAGGTAGTGATGTTTAAACTTTTGAGCTACAGTATATTCCATTTTCAGGGTTTTTCTGGCATTTAAAGTAAATTTTCAGCCTGCTGATGTAAATTTATTTATATTCACCTCACATCTGCTGCTTTTATGAAGATCTGAACTGTGCTACACATAAGATTATCTGTTCAGGGTGACTGAAGCCTTGTACTGTGCAAAGCAGCAGATGTTGTGCAAGGCTTTAGATGATGTGCATGCACACCACCGTCTTCCAGAAACCAGATAATATTTGAGCGAGCGAGCTATCGAACGAGCCACCGGACAATGCCACACAGACCATCCCGGTCACGTATGCAACCCTCGTTCCCTGAAGGAGGGAACAGAGACGTCACGTCGGTGACCGACGAATTGGGATCTCGCTTAGAGAGCCCAATCTACTTAGAGTGTAAACTAAACGAGCCAATGCACATTGGCATGCGAACATTGCATCCAGCTGCCGCTTATCACAGGTTTTCGCTGAGGAGCCGAGCCGGTGACCAGGCCGCTCAGCAGTGGTGTACAGTAGCTGTGGTGACGGGACGTGACGTCTCCATTCCCTCCTTCAGGGAACGAGGGTTACACGTGTAACCGAGACGTTCCCTTTCAGTTGGTCACTCTCAACGTCACATCGGTGACCGACAAATTGCGATTCCTACAAAAGCACCATGGATGCTGCCCCATCCAGTGTCCTGTGTGAGACGCCTGCGCCCCTTTTTGGTGTAGGCCGGGGCTCGCAACAAGAAGACCAGTCATTGTGGTCATAGCACTACCCACTCAGTGAGATTGGATAACACTGGGAAAACTTACCCGTTCCACTTGGAACAGGAAGTTGCGGAAGCCCCATCCTTCCCGAAGGAGGTTTCGGAAGCACACATATGAAGCACACATATGAACATCCGTTTAGGTGCATATGGAAGATTAGAGGTGATTGTAACCCTCTTGGAAATGGCAGAAGTCTGCCGGGGAAACACGGGCTTTGAGGCTATACCGTGGACTTTACACATATGGGAACCACTTAGGCCTCTACATATGGAACCCAGCCGTCTACCGGTTCTCACTGATTCATCGATTGAGGGTCTGGCACCTGACGTTCCGCCACGTCTGGCTGCCGAGGGGATGGAGGAGCTCCACAGGGTCTACAGTACAGACTCTCTGGAGTGGTTTTAGCAAGCCGACACTAACAGGGGCCTCTCAGTGCCTCTACCCGTTTGAGGTGAGAACACAGGAGGATACCGGCTCCACACGAAGGCTATATAATCTAGCGAATGTGTTGGGGGTTGCCCAGCCTGCAGCTCTATAAATATCTGTCAGCGAGGTGCCACGAGCCAGCGCCCAGGAGGATGCAACACTCCTAGTAGAGTGAGCTCACAACCTGAGCGGGCAGGGCGCACCTTGTGCCTGATAAGCCAGGGCGATGGCATCCACAATCCAGTGGACCATCCTCTGCTAAGAGACGGCTTTCCCCTTCTGCCGGCCTCTGTAACAGACAAAGAGCTGGTCTGAGGTCCTAAAGCTTTGTGTCCGGTCTACGTAGCATCTCAAGGCTCGGACGGGACAAAGCAAAGCTAGGGCTGGGTCTGCCTCCTCCAGGGGCTGAGCTTGCAGGCTCACCACCTGATCCCTGAAGGGAGTAGTGGGAACCTTGGGCACATAGCCGGGCAGGGGCCTCAGGATTACCTGGTAGTCAGCCGGCCCAAACTCTAGACACGAATCGTTGACCGAAAACGTGTGAAGGTCCCCTACCCTCTTGATGGAGGTCAGTGCAAGCAGGAGCAGAGTTTTCTTTGAAAGAAACTTTAGCTCATCTGACTGCAAAGGGTCAAATGGGCCCTGCTGTAGTGCTTTGAGCACTAGAGACAGGTCCCAAGATGGTATAGAGGGGGTCTGGGGAAGATTTAACCTTCTCACCCCCCCTAAGGAACCTGAGGACCAGGTCATGCTTCCCTACCGACTTCCTTTCCACAGGGTCATGGTTAGCAGCAATCACAGCGACATAGACTTTAAGGGTGGAGGGAGACGGGCTTCGCTCCAACTCCAACAATGCTTACCTGGTTCTACAGTTGGCAGAGGGTGTGTGAGTAGGGCCTTTGTTGATGCTCTCGAACTGCCCGCTGCTGCCTGCTGGCGATGGAGGAGGATGAGTGTGGTCCGGTGTTTGTCCGTCCACGACTCTCCATGCCCTCCTGGGACCCAGGGACAGATAAAACCGCTCTCTCGTCGAGATTTTCCAGATTCTCCACCTGTCCCTCCTCCGGGGGAGGGAGAGGTGCCTTCGCCATCCCCCAAAGAGCAGCTTCCTCCCTCTCTGGGTCTCCTGTCCCGGGTCCTCTTGCTCTTCCGCTCACCGCCAGGTTTGACAGGAGCCTGGACGGGTGAGGCAGCCTGCCTACGCCCAGTTCCACGGCGTCGCTTGCTCAAGGCTGCTGCAGATGCGGTGCGGGAGTTGACGCAGGGGGGCGCCCTCGGTGATGAGCAGGCTCAGACAGGTGGAGGCAGCAGCTGCCCGCCGGGGCAGGATGTGATGAACTGCCTCAGTCTGCTTCTGTGCAGCCGAGAACTGCTGGGCAAAGCTCTCGACTGCGTTGCCGAAGAGGCTGATCTGGGACACAGGGGCATTAAGGAACCAAACTTTGTCGGCGTCCCTCATGTCATGTCACAGCCAGTGATGGTGCTCCTGCACCACAAGTGTGGACATCGCACGACCCAGAAAACTCACGGTGACCTTCGTCGCTCAGAGCGATCAGTAGTGGTTCGGAGCTCTTTCAGAACTTCCGGATCGTGACCACCCTCGTGCAGGTTCTTCAGTGCCTTGGCCTGATGAACCTGCAG
>NW_015506605.1:172798-186849 GCF_001515645.1 Sinocyclocheilus grahami
CTCAGAGCGATCAGTAGTGGTTCGGAGCTCTTTCAGAACTTCCGGATCGTGACCACCCTCGTGCAGGTTCTTCAGTGCCTTGGCCTGATGAACCTGCAGTAATGTCATAGCGTGTAAGGCGGAGGCAGCTCCTCCACAAACCGTATAAGCACCGCCGGTCAGACCAGACGAATGCCTACAGGCCCGGGAGGGGAGCAATGGGTTACCCTGCCAGGAGGAGGCGGTCTTAGGGCACAACTGCATCGCTACTGAACGCTCCACCGAGGGGATCGCCGTATACCCCCTTGCTGCACCCCTGTCGAGGGTGGTGAGGGAGGAGGAACCAGCAGGTCGGTTTCCGGCAGTAAAAGGAGCCGTCCATGACCTGGTGAGCTCCTCATGCACCTCCGGGAAAAAATGCACCAAGGTGGGGCGCTGAGAACCAGAGCGAGCCACCACGAGAAACCAATCATACAACCTCGAGGGCTCGGGACGTGGAGGAGGTTTCCACTCGAGCCCTACCCTGTCGGCGGTACAACAGGGGGTAGTGCAGCCTGAAGTGCGCAACCCACTCGACACAGCGCCGTTCCCCAACACAAGAAGCTCCCTAGAGCGCACTAAACTCGTCACACACCAAGCAGTTGGTAGAAGCAGAATGATGTTGTCGCTCGGCTCCGAAGCGAAAAACTGGTATGTGTTGCACCGGCTGCCTTTTTATGCTCACGCTGTGATCAGCGGCACCTGGATGCAATTATCGCATACCAATGTGCATTGGCTCGTTTAGTTTACACTCGAAGTAGATTGGTCTCTCTAAGCGAGATCCCAATTCGTCTGTCACCGACGTGACGTCGAGAGTGACCGACTGAAAGGGAACTCCCAACTGGTGCTATAGAACCTATAGATTGGAACTTCAAACTGGGATTTTATACTTTAAAGCTCTAGAGAAAGTCAAACATTGTTAGCAGTTGGACATACACAATATTTTACACTACAACCGCAAAAAGGAAAAGGGAAAATATATATTGTAATATTACTAGTCATTTTAAACACATGGTGATCCTTTAAACTCTTAACTTTGCAGGATTAAATTATATTTTAAAATACGTTAAAATAGAAAACGGTTATTTTAAATTGTAACAATATTTCACAGTATTACTGTTTTAAATGTATTTTTGAGCAAATAAATGCAGCCTTGGTGAGCAAAAGATACTTCTTTCAAAACCATTAAAATATCTTGAAGGAGAGTAAATGATACAATTTTATTTTTGGGTGAACTAACCTTTAAAACTGAAGTTTGATACCGATTGTGTGTTTGAGAATGAGAGAGAGCAATATTCAGCAAGAAACAGAGAAATTGATTGAGAGCCCTCCAAATATAGACATATCATACCGCAATACGCATGAGTAGGAACAAAGATAGCTGAACCACGAAGCTGGCTTTGTTCGTTGAATTGCTTTTTTATAAATAAATCCATACAAATAGAAAAAATAAGCATCATGTCATTGAATAGTCATGGAAGCCTTGGTTTATTTCTGGGAATACTTATAAAACATGTGATTTTTAAGCTAATAAATAATTGATTAACAAAAGTCACAGGCTTAGGCACTTCTTTTGTTAGCAAAAGACAGACGTGTCTGCAAAGTACAAAACACTCAGCGTTTTAGAGTACCAATTTGCTTCCTTTGTTCTGCTTGCAAAGGCTTCATTAACAAACTAATCCTCCCACTGAGCACTCTTTAAAATGAAATGTAACCTCACATCCTGCTCTATCTACTCATGTAAAATCATAAAGATTGTCAACCACTTTTTTCTCAAACCGAATACAAATGTCTGAGCCAATTTAATAATACAAGCCATTCCCTCACATAACTTCCCTTTTGCATGAAGGCATTTCTGTGCATTTAATGAAGTGTGTGCTTTTCATTTAACAAAGTACCTTTATTGGCCAGGTTTTTCATGGCTCAGGTCATTTGTATGACCATATGAGCAGTTTTTTTTTCCCAATGGTATTTATATTTTTTAGCTTCTGTCTTAAAGTCATCATACCACTGCACCATATTTTCAAACAATCTACAATAGGTGGCCTTAATGCATTTAATATACATTTATTTTTTAATCATTATAACTATGATCAGTATTTTTATTATACTGTAGGTTCACGTTCATCTGTTTTGAATAAAACTGAACGTGTGCCGTTTTCTACTAGACAGATTAGTACATTTTTATATCATCATCATCTGGGAATAAGCTAGCTACAAATGACCCAAGCGCTTGCATTGCAAATGCAATGGTGTGCTATCGAGCAAGAAAAACTGTACATATGGAGCCAGTTATGTGATGCAAACATCCAGATGTATTAGTTTACAAACCATGCACTATGGTACAAGTGTTTTGAGGTCATAATATAGTATTGTTCAAAAAGAAGATAGTCTAATTGACAATCTTCCTCTGTAATCGTAATTTGTGTGACAAAGAACGGCAGTTTTTGGTGTTTTACTGTGTTCATTTAATCTGGAAACTGCAGATTTCTGAATTGTATGTATAGGTAAATGTTTAGGGTTTTAAAGTGGAAGTTAAGCATTCAGTCAAGTTTACATTTTTTATTAAAGTGAAAATCAGTCATGCTTCACTTCCACTGTAAATGTAGGTAGAGACACGTTTTTCCAATGAGCCTAGGTTGGAAATATCAAGTCCACCTTCCCAGACTTTATCCTTCAGATATCCAGATTCTTCTGGAAAGCCTTTGGGGAGTTTCTTTGGATTAAAGGGTTCCTGTTTGCGTCTGGTTAGCCCCAGTAAATGGTTCGGCCTTCTTACCAACACGTGTTCCCGTAGCCCACGCTCTCTAGTAAACAATGTCAGCTGTGCTCATGACATGATGAAAGAAGGCTGGAAGTTTCATAAACACATTCTAAGAATGCCAAGTCTCAAAGCACTTCTAATGAGCAAATATTTACTCTATAATTAACTAATTCAACTACATAGCGACAAACAGACGGCAATCGTAAATGTTCACATACTGCAAGAACCCTTACAGCCCTCAGAAATTTGGCCAGCACATTTCTGCATGAAGTCCTCACTTGAAGTGATTAATAATGTTTGATAGCTATCTGTAATGTCGATATGTATAACCCTAGAGTGTTTCATAATTGTTTTGGAGGGAAGCAGCTGTGAAGGACAACGCAGAGGTCTTGGCCCAAGCATTACTTTAGACACTTTGAACCCATACACGGTTGTAAATTACTAATTTGGAGATAGCAGCATGATAAACATATAACAAACAATACAATTAAGAAACTGAATTCATCTTTGAAATAAAACTGCTGTGTTTGCAATACAGTAGTGCATTCACATTCTCTTGGGAGGGTCATATTTACAAGTTGGGAAGTCAGGGGTGCGTTTCCCAAAAGCAGTGTTAGCTAACTATGGTTGCAAGTTCCATTGAACCCAGGTCAGTTAGTCTCTGACAGTATGTTACGTGTCCTGTGCCCATGAGCAAAGTTGGTAGCATATGTTGTGTACTTCCAGGGAGTTATGCACCAGCTGAGCAGCTGCCACTGAGATCAGTGCTAATGCTAATGCTATGTTCCTCCAGGTATTATAGTCCTCTTCGGTATCAACTAAACTTTTGTCTAGGCAAATAGACAAAACATAATCCTTCTTTAAAAACTTTTATGTTACAAGTGAATCATATGTCACATTTGGACGGAGTAGATGCTGCTTTTAATTTGTAAACAAATAAAACAACCTAGGTCAAAGTGTTAGCCTGTCAAGCTCGCAGAATTAACTTATCAGCTTCCTACAAACTTCTCACACATCTGGATGGTCCACTTTAATTGTCTCAAGATTGTATGAACACAAACAACATGAGGATGTTTTTGTATTCTTGCTAACAGTTGTGGACTCCACTGTTCACTGCCATAATAGCAATGCTGGTAAACAGTTTGCATCAGTGAATTGCTATGTGAAGTCTATGCCTAAATATAAGTATTTTTATTACACTTGAAATTTGATTGTTTCTCTCAAAGTTAGATTATAACCAATGCATGCTTTCTGGTAATGATATAGTGATATCATTTTTACAATGTAATTTTGCTATAGAGCCAGATGTTTTCAGAGAGATGAGAATGACTGGGGGTCTAGCTTCTAGAACATGAAGTATGCAGACATCAGGGTCATTCCTGTTATGCAATACAGTCATGTCTTCATTATAAAATGTCTCAAAATGTTTTAAAAGATTTGCTAGGCATAGATGGCATTTCAGCCTTGTTAGGTTGGTCTATTATACTTGTTTTAGGGATTGTTGGTTACTTTTTAGCTGGTACTATTACACCAGATTGGCTGGACTGGAGGACCATCTTAAACCGGATAAGACCTGCAAACACGCTTAAGTTGATTTAGTCGTAGGTGTGTTACAACTATTTATCAGTCTAACCAGCTGAAAAGTCCCTTAAACTCATCAAAACATGCCAACAGACTAGTCTGACCAGGCTGGGAGACCAGTCAAGATCAGTTTAGGCTGGTTTTGGCAGTTTTTTTTCTCCCAGCAAGAAATTTTACATTTTAAAACATGTTTAAAAATACCATTGTTAACTTCAAGTTGACACCGTCATGCAAACAAACTGTTAATTCCTCACTCTTTAGCTCTTTATTTCCATACTTTTAATTTTCCTGTAATTATGTAAATAATAAATAAAGTTCTAATAATAGAGTTGAGGTGCCTGAGTTTAACCAGAGTATACATCTGACATCTCTTCTTACACAAATACTTCCTTAAATCACATGCATACATATTTTCTACTACAGAGTTCAAAAGGTACTACATAACAGGAATGATCCAGTAAATGACAGGAAATCGTTTGAGTGGCTACAGGACTAGGCCCACAACTTTTCTTGGAAAAGTCCTGCTCAAGTTGCACGGCTAAATGGGCAAATGAGGTGCATGTGTGCAAGACTGTGGATTTTAAATGTAACATAAACCTGCAAGCAGAGCGAATGACATCCCATCCCAGTCTCTCGCCTCCAAGCACTGAATCAGAATGGTGATTATTCTGGAGACAAATGTGGCAAGACGATAGCTTGATTTACATCTTCGAGAACATGTGCATGACTGAGTCGGATTACTCTTCAGATATGTTATGTTGTATTAAATATTACATTTGCCATGACACAACAGACTCCTGCCCATTCAGTCATACTTAAAAGAAGGCATGAAATCAAAATGCACACCATTTACTTTCTCAATAGACTCTCGTGGTTGAACTCTTTCATATATTAAATTGAACAACACTCAGTATAAACTTCATTATTCAACTGTCTTAGAATTGTGTTAATGGGATACAACTCTACTTAAATTACAAGACTCAAATTTCAATAAAAGGATTCTTGTCGTGGTATGTGTATTCTGTGTTCTGGTGGTTTTTAGTAAGCCTTAGGATAGTCAGTGTTACATTATAACTTTTTTATACATTGTTACTACAGTGTTATTACATTATTATGACATTATTACATTATCGTATTAGTAGTTCAATTGTATTAGTTTCAATCAGACAGAGCAGTTGAAGTGTTCCTTAAATAATAGGTAATATGTAGAATAAAGTATATACTTATTAAGACCAGTTTCCATTTTTTTATATAATTTTGTAATACTGTTGACAGTGTGCACCAGTCCCTAGATGTCAGACTGTGCTAATATTTAGTTTCTTTCATAGTGCAGATGCTGAACTCTCAAGGTCTCTGGTAAAGGTGTATTCATCCCAATGGAGTAACTCCTCTCCTCTGTTTGCTGTCCCTCTTTTTTACCTATGTCATTAATTTGAAGGAATTTGTTTCCAAAGATTTGCAAACTTTTGCCCAGATTGGATGAAATTTGAATCCCATGGGCAGTAAAGGTGTGAACCAACTCTATCTCTTCTGAACACTTATTGCCATACTCTCCAAGAACATCACAGGAAGTTCCCAGAGGACTCAGCGGAACTCTGTTAGGATGTCTTCTTGTAATGCTGACAGTGTGCACTAGTCCCTCACAAATTTTCAGATGGACGGCTCCTTTGGGAAGCTCCATGGACTAGATATCTGGCAATGCTGTGATTTAGTTATTTTCATAGTACAGATGCTGGAATCTCAAGGTTTCTGGTAAAGGTGGATTCATCCCAATGGAATAACATCTCATCTGTTTGCAGTCCTACCGTCTTACTCATGTCACTAAGTGTCTTCCGAATTGTCCTTTTGGGGTCTGTGAACACGCAAGCCGTTAAATTAATTACAGAGCATGGTCACATTGATGGTCACATTTACCACTATAATATAAAAAACAACAATGTTAATACAACACCTGATTGTATCTAAACATTACAATACAATCTTGCCTGAGATTTCTTCCCTGTACAGTTACCAACACAACTATTTCCTGCAGTTTCTTCAGAACGGCCTTGAAAAATGTCCCTAGATCAATTAAAAACACATATTTTTCGCCAGCACCTGACCAACTAATACTCGCACTTAACTATTCTATTCTGTTCAGTTCTATTCCATTCCATTGCTAAAAAAAACACACCCTAGCTACGTGTACTGTGTGTGCTAGACTAACTGAGACTTGTCATGGCACTTGTATACTGTTGTTATTCTCTCTTTGGTCTGATTGCTTCTTTTGTTCTAATTTGTAAGTCGCTTGATAAAAGTGGATAAAAGTGTCTGCTAAATTATTAAATGTAAATGTAAGTATGTAATAGATAATTAAACTATGATTAATGCACATTAAAATTATTAATAAATTAATAATAAACTACATTAAGATTAACGTAACATTGTTATATAGATAAATTGTAAACAAGCTGCTTACACAACCAACACTCAGCTGTGACACCAACTATTTCAGGCCCCCTGGAAATAACAATTTCAGTGCTAAGCTCAAATTGGGCAGACATTTAACAAAAAGTTCTAAAACATTTAATTCCAAAAAGATTTGTATCATTGCAGTACACAAATGTAGTTCATGCATTGTGTTCATTGTGATCGTCTCTGCTCTAAGAGTCAAATGAACCATAGATTTGGACTTCATGAAGGCATTGCACAAACTTCAATAGCAGATGTTAATTTTTCATTCCCAAAGCTCAACAACTAAGGCAAATGTAAGGCCAAATATGTTCTAATGATGATATTAAATAAGTTATAGATAACCAGGGTCACATACAGTAGTACTCCATAAAACATATTCAGAACAATAACTGTTAAAATCTTTGTATTGACTCAAAGTAGTAACTTAAGCATATAAACTGGCTGTTATAACGTTTTAAAAGTGTATTTATTCTATTCTATTCTAGATTAAACATGCTACATCTCCAAAAAGTTGAAACTGGTTTATGTTAAAACCTAATCTTTCTTCATAATAAAATGTTCTACATGATAAAAATAATAATAATAATAATAATAACGTAAATCAATATTTCAAGTCTATTTTTATTATTGATTTAGCAGCCATGTTATAATAGCTGACTTGCATTGAGGTATATTTATAGTAAACTTCTAATTTACTGCTTATTGATAGTATGTAAGGTAGTAGTTGTTGTAATTGTTATGTTTAGGTATTGGGTTCCCCTTCAGGAACACGAGCTGCATCGAGATTCGCTTTGGGAACTCCCCTGCGTGACCGCGTTCTGAAGCACGTGTAAAATCAGTCAAATGGTCCAATGGCGAGACGTCACGAGCGGGGTGACGTGAGTGTCAGGAAGTATAAAAGCGCATCCGGCAGAGCGCAAGTTAGCTTCTGCTCTTCAGTAGCGCTATGTGTATGTGTCAGTCTATTTACTGTTGTCTGTCAGTCCACAAGCATTCAAAAGAATATGTCAAAGTCTAAACTAATATCTATGGCGAGCAAACGGCATTACAGACGTTGTGTGCCTCCCTGCCCACACTATCTGGCTGCGGGGGATACACACGATCTGTGTGTTGTTTGTTTAGGAGCGGAGCATGCACGGTCAGCTTTCGAGGGAGCTGATAGTCATCACTGCGAGTTACTCTCGCTGCGTATGCTCCGCTCTCGCCAGGCTGTTTTTGATGAGAGTGGCCAGGCTTGCGATCCCGCTGTTGCCGAGGCACGGCGTAAACTTTTGTCGTGGGGATCGGAGGTGGATTTAGCGGAGGGATCCGAGACGGGCTCGTCCTTTTCTCTGTCCTCACCTGCTAGATCCGCATATCTCTCTCAGGGTTCGGAAGCCCGCGCTGCGGGTTCCCTTAATAGATTTTCTGGCAGCTTGAGAACTTCTGCCAAATATCTCAAGTTCTTCCCTTTGGCCTGTCACTCTCACCCCGCACTTTCACGAAGTGTGTGGATGCAGCTCTGGCTCCTTTGCGACTCCAGGGCATACGCATTCTCAATTACATTGACGATTGGTTGATACTAGCTCGATCGGAGCAGTTGGTGGCTCGGCATCGAGATGTCGTCCTCGCCCATATGAGAGAGCTGGGGTTAAGACTAAACGCCAAGAAGAGTGTACTTTCTCCACTACAGAGAACCACTTATTTAGACATGGTGTGGGATTCTACCACGATGCAGGCACGTTTGTCTCCTGCTCGTATCGTGTCAATCCTCACGACAGTCAAGAGAGTAAGAGAAGGCCAGTCACTGAGCCCACAGAAGGATCTGGCGGGGTCGATGGAAACGACACACTGCCCGCTCTGGTTCTCCCTCACGCATCCAGAGGTTTCAGAGGCTGTTGGGTTTGATGGCAGTGGCGTCCAACGGTATACCTTTTGGCCTGCTGTACATGAGACCCTTGCAGTGGTGGCTCAGGACCAAGGGATTTTCCCCGGGGGGGGAATCCGCTTCGCATGATCAAGGTCATGCAGCGGTGCTTACGTGCCTTGGATATGTGGAAGAAACGTTGGTTCCTAGTTCAAGGCCCAATGTTAGGGGCTCCTTGTCATCGTGTAACGCTAACGACAGATGCCTCTCTCACGGGCTGGGGGGTGGTCATGGGTGGCCGCTCTGCCCAGGGTCTGTGGGAAAACCATCATCTCACTTGGCACATCAACTGCCTAGAGATGCTGGCCGTGTTTCAAGCTCTGACACACTTCCTTCCAGACCTAAGGGGGCATCATGTGCTTGTCCGCACAGACAACACATCGGTGGTCTCCTACATCAATCGGCAGGGGGGTCTGCGTTCACGCCCCTTGTACAAGTTGGCACGCCAGATCCTTCTGTGGGCTCAGGGAAGCTCCTCTCGCTAACAGCAGTTTACATCCCTGGGTATCTCAATCAGGGGGGAGGGAATTTGGCCAGGCGGAAGTGGATCTATTTGTGTCGATGGAAACGACACACTGCCCGCTCTGGTTCTCCCTCACGCATCCAGCTCCACTGGGGCTGGATGCCATGGTACAGACGTGGCCGAGGCTTCGTCTGTACGCTTTTCCCCTGATCGCTCTGCTCCCGGGAGTTCTGGAGAGTTTACGCCGGGATGGGGTCCGTCTGTTGCTAGTAGCCCCGTTCTGGCCGGCCCCGTTCTGGCCGGTTCTCGGACCGGACCTGGTGTCCCTCCTCGAACGGCTCTCCGCTGGAGATTCCGATCAGGAAGGTCCTCCTCTCTCAGGCGGGGGGCACCTTTCTTCACCCCCGCCTGGAGTTATGGAAGTTGTGGACATGGTCCCTGAGGGGGCACAGCTCCCAGCATCTGGTCTCTCAACTGAGGTTGTTGAGACTATACTCCAGTCCAGAGCTCCCACCACTAGGAAACAGTACGCCTTAAAGTGGAAGCTTTTCACTTCATGGTGTGGACAGCGACTGCAAGACCCAGTCAACTGCCCAATTGGTACAGTTCTGGAGTTTCTGCAGGAGCAATTCTCCGCAGGGTTATCTCCCTCCACTCTGTGCATTCCCTTACCCGAGGGTCGGGTATGTCCCTAAGGTGCCCGCTTCTTCGCCATGGCCCATAGTACTTCAGGCATTCTGTCCTCCTCCATTCCAGGAAGTAGGCCAAGAGAGGCTTAATCTGCTCTGTCCAGTTAGAGCACTGGAAGCTTACGCACACAGAGCTGCCCCGTGGCGTAAGGCAGATCAGCTGTTTGTTTGCTTTGGTCCGCCAAAGAAAGGATCTCCGGCGACCAAGCAGACTATGAGTAGGTGGGTGGTCGAGGCCATCTCACTAGCCTATGAGTCCTCTGGCCTCCCGACCCCTATGGGGGTCAGAGCACACTCGACCAGGAGTATGGCGGCCTCCAAGGCTTTCAACTTGGGTGTGGCCTTGCAGAACATTTGTGCTGCGGCGGGCTGGTCCTCTCTGCACACTTTTGTCTGCTTCTATAACCTAGACCTGGCATCTACCTCAGGTTCCCAAGTTCTCTCTTCATGATGTGCTCATCTGATACACACACAGGCAGGGACTTGGTAGTATGGTGCAGTGGGTATTCTCGTTCCCAAAGTGAATCTCGACGCAGCTCGAGTTCCTGAAGGGGAACGTCTCTAGGTTACGTATGTAACCATGGTTCCCCGAGGGAACGAGACGCTGCGTCTCTTTGCCATACTCCCTGCATCCCTCAAGGCGCTACTTCATGGAAGCTAACTTGTGCTCTGCCGGATGCGCTTTTATACATCCTGGCGCTTGCGTCACCCCGCTTGTGACGTCTCGCTGCTCCATTGGACTGATTTTACACGTACTTCAGAACGCGGTAACGCAGGTGCATTCCCAAAGCGAATCTCGACGCAGCGTCTCATTCCCTCGGGGAACCATGTTTGCATACGTAACTTAGAGACATTAGGGATAAACAATCTAGAATAGGGTCATGCAGAACAAGGCACCAATATGTGCTTTATAAGTACTAATAACCAGCCAATATATAAGTAATATGCACGTGAATAAGGCTAATTAATAGTGAATAGTGTTACCTAATCAAAAGTGTTACATTTATTGTAATAGTAAGCATAATTATTAATCAAAATAAAGTATTACGATGTGTAAAATAAGGCAGTATGGATGCTTTCTTTTATACAGACCTTAAATTCTGTTTAAATAGGCCGACATTTTCTTTAAATTAACAGATTGATTTCTGCACATGCTCCATTGCTACTGTATATGTGCCCACTTGCACTTACAGTGGAATTTTGAATTCCCTCGTCTTCATCAAACAAAGGGATCGGCTCTGCCCCAGATCTGACCTGGGCGAAGGTTAAAGTTCACGTTTCCCACCATTGTGTATATAAGTCGATTTTTACAAGAAGCTGCCAGGCTATGACAAGGGCCAGGGGCCACAGTTGAAGAAGGGTTTTATGAGCAATATGTTCCTGGTTACGTCCTTAAAAAGTGCATATAAAAAGCTAATGGTGTAATGGGCGTAATGCATTTGTCTAATGTCTTCTGCTGGCACAGCACACCTAAAGATACTACATTAAATTCTACTGAAGGATGCAATTCTGAAGCGTTATTTCAAAATGATTCCACAGATAGTAAGAATTCCAGCAATTGACTCGCAATGTGAACTGTTCCTCTGTAATTCGTTCTAACCTCTCTGTTTGACTGTTTGACACTCCCACTTGTGTTTGATTAGCTTTGTACTCTTGCGAAATTGAAAAAAGCTTGGCTTAGCAGCTTGAGGTGACAGGCTGTATATATTAATAGCCATGATTAGTTATTAGTACTTGCTCCCACATTAGAGACAGCAGGCCAGGAGCGTCTACACTACAGGAGCCGCCAGTATGGGGGCCCCCTACCAGAAGCATTTCTCAGGACATCTTTAGGAGCTCTTGTGAAGCCTTTAAATCAAGACTGTTGGATACCAGCTGTACTGTTGCAGTAAAGCTACGAGCAAGCAGCTTCAGTCAAACTGAGAACTGAGACAAAGAGACGACAGCCACCTGTAACAACACCGAACAGGGACATGAAGGGATCTTGACAGCCCGGGTAGCGACAGGCAGCCGCTTCCAGTTTCAGTCGTGGGTTGGCTTTGGTCCACCTTCATGGGCAGGTGAAATTTCATCAGAAAACCACTTCACTCAACAGCCCGGGCTGATGTGTGGAGCTTGCACCATCAACCGCATGACTTTACACTATAGTGTTGTCATTGATATATTAGCATCTGCACTTCACCTTATGGAGCTATGAAGGTATATACCAAAGTTAACAATAGATATTCTATTATAATGTTTGTTCTGTATGTGGTATATCACGACCAAATAGGGCCCTGACTCATTCTTTGGACGGCTCTGGTTCACGCCAAGGCAGAATTACCATAATTAGCCACCACCATATGCTTCACTTCAAGGAACAGGACAAAAGATGAAAAATAAACCTATGAAAAAATAAAAATGAAAAATAAAAAAATAAAAATGAAAATAACCACTTTCCTTGTAGAGTGTTTGTTTGCCACATAAGCCAAATGAGGCAAAACTGCATGGTAATTTTACTAAATTGTTTTACTTTGTGCTCTACTAGGAGTTTTTTTGGATATCATGGTCATTTCATGTTCCAGCCTCAGATTGTTGGTCATTGGAAGGCCTGGATCTTCAAGTTCTTGATGAAATTATTTAATAATTCATAGCAAGCAACTATTCCCCCTACTTCTTAAAGAGGGGTCAGGAAGCAGGTTGGCTAATCACTAGTGTCACTACTTGTGAACGTCTACAAACCTAAAGCTTTTCAAATACACTGACTGTGTGCAATGAATAAACAGTAGCAAAGTTGCTTTACTGGCCGTCTTCAGTTCCTCTCACTGTGTTTGGAGTTCTGGTCTAGGTTTATGAGTCCTGGCCTTTGACATCATTAACAAGACCCTGTTGCCCTTTGCCCTCACAGAGGGCTTTAGCACATGTGATTAAGGTGCAGGCACATGGTCATCTAGAGGTCCTTACCATCATCCTCCTGGTACACATGGCCGCCCCTGGGAACCATCATGAAGAGGAAGCAGCATTCTGCCTACAACAAAACAGTTCAGTTCCTCTTGAAGAGCTTTAGAAAATAAATAGGCCATGGGACGGAGGGGGGAAATGATAGGAAATTATGCAAAATTTGTGCCACTGTAAAAGATGAACACTGACGGATGCTAAAACTACTGCAGAGTTCAAGCGATTTAATGGCATGGCTGACAGATGCTGTCTACTGTGCTATGTATTTGTCCGCTGTCTTCAGAATTGCAGGTTCTGAAAATAATCTATGATATGTAAACATATCTTTACATTTTCAACTTGATTACTTGGTTGGAAGCTGATTGCAGTATTTACTTGCACAATGTACCAAATGAAATAACTAAACAAATCACTTATCTGCTACAGAAATGTTCCTGTAATAAGGGCTCTGTTTTTACTGATTATTAAATTATTTTACATTGTGAACGGAGTAGTTTGAGTAGTTTGTCCAAAAATGAAAGATTAAAGTTGAAAGATACAAAGTTGATTTTATTCAGTGTAACACCAAACAAGACATTTTGAAAAATGACCTTCTTCAAGTTTTCTTAGGCCATACATTAGGTCTGTGTGAGGAAAAAACTGCTAACCTGTGACCATATAATTGAGTCAGATCGAGAGCCAAATCATGAGCAATTATTTAAGACTGCTTTGCTTTTTTGAGAATGACCTTCACACTCATTCACTATTCCCCAATATAGCCCATTTGAAAAGAAATTAATGCAAATGAGTGAGCGAATTTTGACACTAAGAGCACAGAAAGGGCTGCCGCCTTTACGTAGTTTATGCGGTAATCATTTGACATTTAGCTAACTGCCAATCTCCAGTAGTAACAAGATAGATATATCTTGAAATCTGTAGCTAGCTTGTATAAGCCTGAATTAAACTATCAGTAAAAATAAACATACCTCTATGATTATGCTTGGGAAGCCATCTTCTGCAGGAATTAATTTTGTGTGATGCTCGTAGTGCATTATAGGTGTTCTCTGGCATTGAGTGTACATCAGTTATACTCTCATTATTGCAGTGCATTATGAGACTGAATGAGTGCTCTCAATAATGTCCACAATAGCTACAAAATGGCTGTCTTCTCAAACAGCCCTTTATTGTAGTGGAGCGACCACAATTTTAAATCGACTTCAAGAAGACAATCAGCAGATTGCAGAATTGGAATCATTTAAA
>NW_015506605.1:186949-215299 GCF_001515645.1 Sinocyclocheilus grahami
ATATATATATATATATATATATATATATATATATATATATATATATAGCTTTTATGGTTCATATAGTATGATAGAGGAGAAGCATGAGGCACAGAGGTCCAACCTGAGCAAAAATATACAATTTGGTGCTGATGCTGATATTTATATGGTTAAAAAGTAAGATTAAATTCTGATAACTTGTAATGTAAATCACTGAGATCTTTAAAACAGTATAGCTGACTACTTACATAAAAATGCATATAAATTTCATGAATTTCAAAAAGTCTGAACTGTCAAACAGATGACAGAAGAGTTTTCATCATATTGCTAATTTAGAGGCCTTAGAAATATATCTATAATAATACAGTAGGCTTTATAGTCTTAAGGAGACTGTAAATATTGAGCAGAATTCATGTGGGACCTTTTAAAAATACTTTATGGTGTTTTTATCCTCAGTGCAAAACAGTGAACACAACATTTCTCCTTTTGTGTTCCACAGAGAGAGAAAAAAAAACACCTTTGGAGATTAGTGTGTTGCTATTTCCAACAGCAGCTCCCGGAAACCCCATCAAACAATTTCCATTTTCCTCTACTATAAAGTACAAGCCCCAAGAGTAAACGACCCTGCTCTCTCCAAAGGGCTCTATTCATCCCCTCACCTGGACACCTTAAACAGTCATTGACGGCTGCCTATTCAGACTCCCTCATTAGACTTCCTGATAGGACATCATAGCCAACATTCTGCTGTGCAAGGTCTCATCATGGCGATATTTATAATCTCATGTTCATTTCAAAGTAATGAGAAATATCTAACAGTCTAATTCAGCACATGACTCAAACTGACATGCCGCAGTGATGTAATCCCAAGGTGAGTGTACATCTTCCGAAATCATTGTTATGCCTTTGTTTGAGGATAACGCTGATGGTATGGGTGATATAGTCCAGCTGTTTTTAATCAAAATTGGGATTGCTGATTTCCATATCCCATTTAGAAAACTAATGGAGCCCATCTGATTTTCTGAGCCAATGAATACAAATGGTAATTAACATAAATGCGATCAGTTTTTTGAACAGACCATTGAATGACAGAGAGGTATTAGTGAGCTTACTGTTTTGAAGAAGAGGATGAAATTTACAAGATTTAAGTTTTCTCAACACTGCGGGTTGGCCCAAGACAACAATGATCTCAAGCAGTAAATGGAAGTAGATTAAAATAAAGAAAACACATACAATATACTGTACAGTAAGAACCAACGAAAGAATAAAGTCTCAGATTCTGATGGCCTTCTGATGACAGTGAGTTCATTGTTCTTCTTTCATGCATATCACACATAAAATAAAAAACATGATATCATCAAATAGATCTGTACATTCTACTTTATTTGTGAAAGATCTGTGAAATAATAAATAGTTTTGGATGAACATCAATTCCAACCTGATCTCACAAGAAAATGTAAGTATTTTACGAATTTACAGTTTGATAATAATTCAGATGATCTGATTTGTAGCAAAGTATGAAGCTGCACCCCTAAACCTAACCATTAGTGGGGCATAAGCAGGTTATACAAATGTACAAATGAAGTCTTTGTTGGAAATTCTGATCACCTATACTGAATTGTATAAATGTTCTGTTGCCACTTGTCTAAAATTGTGGTATAATCTCAGATAAACTCTAGCACTAAATGGCACATAAAAACAAAAACAATTGTAGTTGGTCACTTTAAATATCGGTCATGTCTTGGCCAGAATAAGCAACATTTTGGACCAGATTAGTTAAAAGATGCATCCAAGAATACAATTTCTGCCATCATTTACTCACCCTCAAGTTGTTCCAAACTTGTATGAATTTCTTTCTTCTGTTGAACATAAAAAATATATTTTGTATAATGATTGTAACCAAACAGTTGATGGACTCCATTGACTCAGTACAAGAAAGAAGAGAGGTTTGGAACGTATTTAAAGTGTGTAAATGATGATAGAATTTTCATTTTTGGGTGAACTTTCTCTTTAATGCTGTTAGTTAAATGTCTAGCTATGCAAGACTAGAAAGAATTTCAGTTACACTGTCTACCAACCAGGCATGATTCAACAATCAGTAATAACTCATATCACTTCCATGTTATTCTGTTTTATTTCCCAACCATCCACGACTGTCAACAGTATTGTGCAACAAGACGTTGAAATCACACTTGTCCTGCTTCATATACTGTATATCAACCATCAAAAATTCAGGTTTTGATACTTGTAATTGTTTTTTTCTCTCTCTTTGAATATGGAAAAATTACTTGTCATTTTTTTGTCACCATTCTTGAAGAAGAAACCAGTATTTTTCTGCTATCTGCTACAGCGCTTGCTGTAAAGGTAAGTAATTTCACTCGGCAGCCATCATTGTAATGTCCCTGGAAAGCAATTTTCTATGAAGGTAATAGGCAAGAAGTCAGGGTTTAGTTGGTTAGCACTATCCCCTGCTGATAGGTGGCATAAATACACCATCTGGCAACACAAATAATCATTTTCCATTGAGCTGCGTGACGCTACAAACAACATATATTGCATATTATAGTTTGGTAGGCTCTGTTAGTGGACTTTGTTGTGGCTCCATGGCACTATCATAACTCAGTTTGGACTGTTTATTGGAGTCTCCTGGGCAGTCCGATGAAGCAGCATTAGCTCAACAAATGGTGTGAGATTTGAGGGAGACCATGGCAGATTGAGGAAGTGTACCCAAGCCTCTTTTATGAGTGAAATCATTTTTATTATATGAATTCATGTCTTCATGTGTGGTTCTCAAAATCCTTTCATTAACAGTGCAGCTGTTCAATAAAGACAAACTACACATCCTTAGTGACCGATTTGTATACAAGTAAATCAGAGGAGTCAGGTCTGAAGAGCTGCTCTGTAATTTAGCAGATAACACAGTTGAAGGCAGCAGGGGAATACGGGACCAAATAATCAAGGTGAAATAATTGTTCTTTTGATGTTTGCCAGCAGCCTTATTTACAGACTGATTCAAAGGGTGAAGTCATCACACCAGCCTTAATTTCCAACAATAAACAAGCCTGTTAACGTGCACCCCCCTTTTCAACAACATGGGACTCACAGCTGAAAATGACCTACCTAACTTAAAATTGTAACAGTTCATAAATATACAGTATATATTTTGTTTATCAGTCGTAACTTCTGGAGAAAAATACAGCAGACACTGGACAAGGATGTGTGTTGAACACCTGTATTTGCGCTAGGGGTTGAATGACTTCTGATTTTTTAAAGTCGACTTTTATGTGATGAAAGTCGAGTCGAAGTCGACTAGTCGCTGATGACGTCATTAATGCACAAATAAGCCTGGAGCTGTGATAAACACCTTGTGCACAGCTACGACATATGACACAGCACTGCCCACATGGCTATTGCTCCTATAACAGCTCATTTGTAACAGTTCTTTTGTCTTTGAGTCTTCTCACAGATTTCTGCTCGTTCTAAATCAGATACAGATAAAGTAGCACAGTAAAGATTGCATTCATATGTGAGAGCGATTGCGTGTCTGAATTAATTCTGCCTGGCAGCATCTCTCTACTAGTAGTGAAGCTGTGGGATTTAGTTATTAAGAAATATATGCTTGAACTTTTCAGTTTTACTAACTAAAGGAAGTGACAGTAAAGTTTTAACTGTGTTTTTAAGAAGCATAGCAGTAGTTCAGCTTCATTCAAAATAAATTAGCTGTTCAACTAGTAGTGGTGCAGCATGTCAAAACCACTACCGAGTAGCAAGAGGATGGGTTGATGTAAACAGCCACAGCAACAAATTAGCAAACACTAATTCCTTAGCAACTGCCTATTAATAACCTACCACCACTCAGTGCCCTAGAGAATACTGTCAACGGTTTAGCAAGTACTTGGCAAATACTGGTGTCTCAGCGCAACATGATAGGCGAGTTTTTCATGAGCAAGCACATTTTTGTCCGAAAATTTGTTTTATTAGTGTAGTTGATTCATTGATTTTTGATTATTGTGGTGTATTTAGTGTAAATTGTTGTGTTCAAGTTTGATGCTCTAGCATAAATTGTTGTAGCATGAATGATAGAGTCCCCCACACACATCATACCATAACTACATTGAGGGATAAATAGATTAATTGTAATTTGATTATTTTAAAGGGCACCTATTATGCCCCTTTTTACAAGATGTAATATTAATCTTATGGGCTCTCCTGAATGTGCCTGTGAAGTTTCAGGTCAAAATACCATACAGATTGTTTATTATAACGTGTTGAAAAGTATCCATTTTGAGTTGGGTCTAAAAAGTGCTGTTTCAGGGGTGTGTTCCCTTACATGAAAATGAGCTGCAACTTCCAGCCCGACTTCAGAAGGAGCCTAGACGCCTCCGCTTTGCATATGGCAATAAACAGAGAGGAGAAGCAACATGAGCGTGAGTGAGAGGACTGGTATTCAGCCGTACAAGTATGAACCGGACTCAGACCCAGAACAAGGAGAGACTACAGCAAAATAAACAATAATGCAAATGAACCAGAATGTCTTGGAATGGTAGTTTGAATCATTTATGTACTTTTTCACAGCCGCTTTGTAACAATGGATGCGACAGCCGATCACACGCAGACAAAATGGCAGACATGGCACAACACACTGAGAGCTGAGGATATGGTAATACGTGCCTGTCAATAGTCAATAGCGGTGGGCGGGGCTACCACAATATGATGTCATATTGAGGACAGGATCCAAACCACTCATTTATTGAGCCTGGTTTGGTTTTATGAACATTTACAGTCGAGAAATTTCGCTGGCAAAGTCCAGTCATTTAAATTGGAATTTGTGAGATTGAGAGTTCCGGGAGAAGGTGAGAATTTCTCTAAGCAGGTTTTGCACATGTTCAAACTGGTCACACAAATTTGCCACACTGACCAACAGAAAGCTGCTTGGTTTTTCTGAGTGTAGCAATGCATGAAGCAATTGGCAATAGACAGTGGACCTTTTTTGCTAAGTGACCGCACTTTTACAATCATTCTCTACAATTTACCTGCCTTTGATTGTACGGCTGACAGTCGGTTGTTAGTGTATGATTGCTATCACTCAAGTCAGTTCTACGATGGACTAACCCTCCATTTAGCCACATGGTAGTCTAAAGGGTTTTTTGCAACAGAGGAACGTTTTCATAGGTCCTATAACGATTGACAGAAATGCCAACTTTTTGGCGTGTTCGTACTGCAGGAGCTGGGAATGATTTTAGTTATGGAATGCCTTTTTGGGAGGGCTAAATTAGCTTAGACTTCAGAGTACGGTCTAACCCAGCACAATAGGAACTACCAGTGACGTAAATGTATGTTGATTGACTGAATGCATGCAATATGAAACACTGGTACCCACTAATTTTAAAATAGTCGTGTAAGCACACATTTACATATACTTACTCTACAAACTTACTTCACAAACATGGAAAAAAGCAAAAGATTGGCCAATGCCGAATTCCAGGCACTTTCCATCCACCATCCTCCAGTTATTGACATTATTGAATGTTATGCTTAAATGACGCCGTTGTTGGCCAGCTTACATCACTTAAGAGTTCCTACTGGAGTGCGAATGCAACAAGAAAATGGCCGTAGGGGAAAATTTAGTTCTCTGGGGACCGCCCTGGTGGCTAGTTTCTATTACTTAGCTCTTATAACTACCTGGTGCGAAAGCCCCATTAGAAAAACATAGCACCATACTTTTACTCATGCTAAAGCTATATTGCTACACAATTCTTTGAGAAAATCTCTTTTAAAAATGCCCATCTAGTAAAAAATGAACAGGGTGAGCTGAAAGTACCGTGGTGTTCTCAGAAGATGGGAGTTCTGGTTCAAACAGACGTACTACAGTGAGCTAGTCCCTTGGGCCATGTACAATTACCTCTGTGGCAAAGAGCAGATACTCTCATAGGCTGCAGAACAACCTAAATCTGCCACGTATGACACTGCGATCAGCTCTGGGATCAATCACGCACACAGTGAGTGCTGAACTAGATATTGAGGGAATATTTGAGTAGCTTAGCAGGGAGGATTTTGGGTGCAGCAGGGATAGAAAAGTAATGTATTATTGAAAACGAGAGCAACAAATCTACCAGTTAGTTTAAGGGAAGTTCAGAATTCTTCAGTGAGTAGTTTCTAATGTTAATTTGTGTCAGTATTAGCGGCAGTTTCATTAGACATAGACATGCATGGTTCAAATAAATCACATATGCCTCCTGTATAATTGTGAAGTCGTCTGCAATGGGACCCTTAAAACGTATTGAATAAAGGTCTGTCTTTGCAATGTCTCCAGGCAATGAATAAAAAGAAATAAAAAATGGCAGTGTATTTTATTATTCCAATGGGATGTTTTAGTAATTAATACTTAATTCAGAATGCAGATGACTGGAATGGACCCCACTCTGCACATTGAGCCTGTGCTTCAATATACCACACTAATGTATAATTTACACTATGATGAATGAGCCTAAATTCATTGCTGGAAGTCTGTGTTGAACAACAACAAAACAGCGGTTGGTCTGGAGGAAAGTAATTAGGCATGTGTAGCTCCAGACATTTGAATTGAGTAAATATGACTCCCTGTACACCGCTCACACTAATTATTTCAATTCCGAGCAAGCGCTTTTCCCCTACTGTATTCTTCCCCCATGCATAATACAGCAGCACACTACACTTAAGTGAATCAGCCCAGGTTAATACCATCTCTGTCTGCATCTTTATCAGGTTAAGTCGAGCAGCTTCATTTCAGCAGCTGCAAAATCTACATACACTATTTGCAATAAAAATGCATAATAGTGTTTACATTTCTAGGTTTAAAAAAGTGCAGGGGGAGCAGTTGGGGGTTCAGTGCGGGTATTGAAGGTGGAAGTGAGCGCTGTACTTTCAATCCCCCCACCTACGATTCTGTAGAACTGAGACTCGAACCCGCAACCTTTGGGTTACAAGCCAACTCTCTAACCATTAGGCCACGACTGCCCATTGCGTTGCAATGCACTGATCACTTAATATTCTTATATTAACAGTTCAATGTAGTACAGCGGAATGGAACAGAATGTAAACTTCTCAGTCTAGGAACATTCAGAGACTCTTATCAGTCATAAAAATGGTGCAAGACACTGGAAAAACAGTGATATCCTGTCTACACTGGAGCAAGTAGCACATTGCATTGTAGCACATTGCATTGTGTCAAAAGCAAGTAGAACCCATGATAATCAGTGATGCTCTCTACACTGGTTTCGCTGTGTTGAGTTTGACACTAAACGAATGCCCTGTTTTATACTTTTAAAAAAACATGGATATGGAGTAATCGCTTTGATGCATCCACTGTAGACAGCCTCAAGCTGTTGCGGTGCAAGTGCAAGATGTAACATGCAATGCAGCAGCCAAAGCGGCCATCTGACGTATATGTCCTTAGACCAACAATCCTTAGACAGCGCAGATGGAATGTGAGAACGTTTTCTAGGTGAATGGCCGCTTAGAAGCCATTAATAACTATTCACACTCATCTAAACTCTATTGCACTTTAGAGGCCCAAAACTTTTGCTAGACAAGCACTGCTAGACATTCTATCATGTTGTTGAATCCAGTGTTGTCAGGTTTTCCGTAGAGGAATAAGCAACCTAGTCTAAAAAAAAACAAGTCCAAAATAACCCAACCTTTGGAATTTGGGGCTGGGCATACGCATGTAATGCAGTCTTAATAGGGTTCTCCCTATGAATCACAAACTAAATAACAATAAATGGTCAATCCTATGGGTGCCAACCACTAACAAGCCCAAATGCAAAATTGTATTCTTGAAATAAGCCCAAAAACAAGCAACTCATGACTGTCCAAATCTGTAACGACTACAAGCCCAAAGTCGCTTATAATAAACGGACTTGGCAACACTATTTGAAACAATAAAAGTGATTATCTATCACGATGGTGAGAAAATGACTGTGATAGACAAAGCAATAAATTAAAAATTGTATGTAATGAGAAACATGATATGAGAACTGCTATATTTGCCAACTCTTGACCAAAATCCACCAGGAGATCAGTGTGTGTTTGTGTTTGTTGGGTACATCCATAAATCATTTAGAAGATGGCATTTAGATTGTTTGCCTAATTAAAGTATTATGCAGCAACAACACGCAAAACATTGCAGTGTATACAGGCTGACTTGAATCAACTTAACGAAGAAATGAAAAATGGCTTGACAAACTCTAGGGATATTTCAAAGGGAATGTCCTTGAAGAATTGCTAGCAGACTTTTGTTTACTTCACAGTCCTGTAAAACCACTCTTGAAAACTTGTACCATGGACAAAATCAATGAAGGTTGTGTACATTCTCTCGCAAAGGAGTTCTTGGCACCAACTTCATCTACTCCTGCAGAAACAGTTATTTTTGCTGTAAGATCAGGGTGATGGTTTTGATGAAGGTAGTTGCAGTAATCTGAAGAATGGTAGGCAGTCAGATTTTTACCACAATGCAGGTGTTGTGAGTGATTATTCACTATTGGTTTTTAATAGTGGTTTTCAAGTTCCAGTCCTCGTTCTCTGCACATTTTGTATGTATCTCTTATTACATCTATTGTTGTTTCTATTTAACCGTAAGTGCCCTTCAAAGTGGACTTCACAGGATATTCCGCCATGATTCCAGTTCGAAGGGATTGGGACTGGAATTGAGAACCACTGCACTAGACCAAGCCCAAAGTGCCTTATTTTAAGTCTGGTCTCTAGATTTGGCTCTTGTACCTTCATTTTATGGCAGTGGTCTTCAGAAAGAAGAATAAATTATTATTACTGATTATAAAGTCATATTCTTGTAGATTACATTTTTATTTCACTTATTACATTTTATTGTGAGAGTGACAATGAAATACTTAGCTTTACTTCACATCTCGAAGTTAGGCTTAATGGAAGCTCCAAAAAAAAAAAGGTTAATAAAATTAATTTTCTATATTCAAAGTCTAATGAAGCCAAACATGTGAAATTTCAGTCGTAAACGGTAAAGCTAACATATATGGTTTCAGAAAACTTTCAATATGAATACTTATTTTTATGAACTTTACTAAAAGGATGTCAAAACAAGCTACAGTAAATGTGAATATATATATATATATATATATATATCATTATTTTTATTTTTTTTTTACAGAAATTAATACTTTAATTCAGGATGCTTATATATAGTATGCATGTCCTATATATGCATACAAGGATGCATTAAATGTATTAAAAGTGACAGTAAATACTTAAAGACTTGATAAAAAAAATCTAAATTTTGCAATATTACTGTTTTTACTCTTTTATTATTTCTTCTATTATGTCAGAACAGTTTCTTCTACCATCTGCACTGTTTAAGTAAATCATCACAGTAAAACTAAAACCATAACATTTACTGTACAAGTGCAGTTATGGATCAGTGTTGTTTTTTTAGTTTCCCAACTGTAGTAATTAGACTTTTCTCTCTGTGTGTGTGTGTGTGTGTGTGTGTGTGTTTAAGCTTCCCTATACTATTATTGTACTTTTCTCGTACGCTTAAAGTGAAAGATCATGAAAACATTAGCACATCCGGTGGAAAAAGAATACAACATTAAAATCTTATGCTAACATATAATATCCACAAACCATTTCGACCAAAATAAACATTCCCAGGAGTTACAGCATTTGAAGCAGGACCATTAGCCTAATTGAAAATAACTGTAGCACAGCCGGCAATTGAAGTCATGAATTCTAATTGCAATAAATACAATATTACATTTAAGTATTTCAAGAAATTTTTCACTTTTACTAAAGTTTTCATATTTTACTAACTAAACAGAGAATAAGAAGGGTCATTTCAGGTGTTTTTCAACTTTCAAAAGCATTCAAACGTCATGTATTAAATTGATAGTTCACCAAAAACTGAAAATTCTGTCATTATTTACCTTAATTATTTACCATCACGTTGTTTCCAAACCTGAGTCTGTTTCTTCTTTTGAACACAAAAGGAGATATTGTGAAGAATGTGGGTAACCAAATAGTAGCCGTTTCATAGTATGGAAGTCAATTGCTGCTGTCAACTGTAAACTTCAAAATATCTTGTTTTGCATTCAGCAGAAGAAACAAACTCGTACAGGTTTGGAACAACATGAAGCGGAGACAATTTCGATTTTTGGGTGAAGCATCCCTTTAATTTAATAAATGATCTCTCTCTCGGGTTTATGAGCTAATGCAGTGCTGAGCACACTGAGACAGGATGATCGGACTGTGATTTGACAGCATTACAGCTATATTTCTGGCATGGGACTTGATCAAGAGACTGAACTGAGGGTCATCTGCTGAAGAGAGCCTGAAAGTCTGGCGTATGACAGCAGAATGATGAATACATTTGCATATATGGAAATAATTAAATGCTGTTTCGTTTCAAGCAGTTAAAAGGTGCATGGTCATGAAATGTCTCACTTTTAGTGATGCTTTCTTTGTTGGATCCAATAGATCTCACGAGACTTTGAAAAATGAGAAATGTTCCCAAAACTTTTCGGTTTTATTCTCAGTAAAGAGAATAGATACTGTAAATAAATGCACTATTTACAGACAAGTTCACCAGTTTTTAGTGTCATATCCTGATATGAAATACTTAATTCTGATTGGTCAGTCGCTGCTGTCACGGGATGTGGTTGTAGATAACGCGCACGATGAAGGAGTAAACGTAAATGGTCTTTAATTATAATTTCAAAACAAAGGGCAGGAGAATTCATAGGCATTAACACACGTATTCCATTAAATGAACATCAATCCAAGACAAAGAACACAGGGCTTAAAATACTGAACCAAACGAGGCACTAATGATTAAATTAACAAGGAACAGGTGACTAACTAATAATGAGAACAGGAACCAAACCAAATAAGGACAAACAGGAAACTACACATGACATGTCGCACCCCCTCCCGGAAGGGGCCGAGACAAGGAGACCCTCCAGTGCGGATCAGGGAGGATGCCATGGAAGAGCAGGCAGACTAGGAAGCCATGGCGGAGCAGACAGTTCAGGTTGCCATGGCGGAGCTGGTAGCTCAGGGGGCAATGGCAGAGCAGGCAGTTCAGATTGCCATGGCGGAGCTGGTAGCTCAGGGGGCCATGGCGGAGCAGGGGACTCAGGACACCATGGCGGATCATCCGTGACCTTAGCCGGCTCGGCCACGATGGACACGGGCATATGCTCCCCCCCCCCAAAAAAAATAGATTTTCTTGGGGAAAATTAAGAATTCTGGGGGGGGCGCTCTGGAGGAGCAGGCACTTGAGGGCACTCTGGAGGAGCAGGGCTGGCTAACTCGAGGGAATCAGGAGTCGAAGGAGGGCTGGACGGGACCAGCAGAGGCGAAGGAGACGATGGAGACGATGGAGAGCTGTACAGGACCAGCAGAGACAAAGGAGAACTTTCTGGAGCGGATTCTGGGGTCAGGATAGGAACTGAGAACTCTGGAGGTAGCGCCATGTCCAAGAGAGCCGAGTCAGCGGTGGCCGGCGGGCCTGACATAGGAGACGCCAGCGGGCTTGACTGATGAACCGCCGGCGGGCTTGAGAGCTGAGTGATCCTGGGCTGAGGGCTAGGGAGGAGCTTTGGAGAACGCGGGGAAGTGTGGGAGGAAAGGAGGGAGCGGACTCATTGGAGTGGTATGTGGAGGGAGCTGGCTTGTGGTGAGCTGAAGCGTCCACATGTTTCCGGATGGGAGGAGGATGAGGATCCTCCACATCTACAAGAAACTTAGAACCATTTATCTGTAGTACGTAATTTATATAATCCGCTACGGGTCTGCGGCATTGTCAGGAGTCAGGAATTGGAACAAATTTTCATCTTTTAGTCCCATCCGGAAGCACGCATTAATCATGTAATCGCTCCGACTCACCAGATGTATCACGCTCAGAAACTCCTCCACATAGTACTCCAAAGACCGTCTCTCCTGCTGGAAATCCAGGAGAAAATCCTCAGCCCAGCTCATCTTCTTGTTTTTTGGGGTATCGGATTCTGTCACGGGACGTGGTTGTAGTAAACGCGCACGATGAAGGAGTAAACGTAAATAGTCTTTAACTATAATTTCAAAACAAAGGACAGGATAATTCATAGGCATTAACACACGTATTCCATTAAATGAACATCAATCTGAGACAAAGAACACAGGGGAACACAGGGCTTAAAATACTGAACCAAACAAGGGACTAATGAGTAAATTAACAAAAAACAGGTGACTAGCTAATAATGAGAACAGGAACCAAACCAAATAAGGACAAACAGGAAACTCCACGTGACCGCTGCATTCAGTAATTTTGGATAATGGATGCTAAACTGTATAAATGGTTGTTGACCTTGCCAACTGTTTTCTTGCAAAATTGTGCTATTTTCATGTTTCTCAAATAACTCTGCAGTCTCTCTTGTCACATAATAAAATATTATAGTCTCAAATCAATATTTCATGTACATTTATTTATTTATTAGTACACTGAACCGTGTAATAAACAGGGTAATTTACAGTCAGCAAGTCATTCTTGCAAAATAAACCCTTTCAAGTTCTGTTAATGGTATTTTTATAATTAAATAAATAATGTTTTGTTAAAAGCAATAAGACACTAAAAATCTAGCTATATTGTGAATATTTTTGCTAACAAAGAATAACCATTTTATGTAAAGATGGCACCTTCACACTCACAATTATAAACCACAATGTATAAAAATTGTCTAAATTCAATTATAACATTTAATGTCAGGAAAGAAAATACAACGAGTCTTTGTCAACGATGAGATCTTACATATTAAAATAACCAAAAACTTAAATGACAAAAAACACCTGCTGGCCTGATTACTGATTCATTTTGCTTAATATTGGACTACGACCCACGGTTCCTTGTGCATGGGTGAGTATTTTAATAAAAGCCTGGGGTGGATGTGAGTGTTCCACAGATATCAGCCATCTGCATTCAGATAGGAGGCATCCTCTGAGCACCTGCAGATTTCTATTAAATTTTGCCAGCTCACAACTCAGGGCCAGTTTTATATGCCATTTTTGTGTTCTTTGAGAAGGTGACGGAATCCAAATGGGCTTTTTTGGGGAGGAACAGCAGACCCAGATATTCTGATTATCTGTTGAGCAATGGGAGTTTTGAATAGGTTTATAGAACTGAAATTTCATGGCATTATATCTCTTCTCCAGTTTCCTTTCCATTGTTGTCAGGCAGAACTGAAAATCTGCCTTGGAGAAAATCTATTAGTAAATGATTTGCTCTGCACTGATGTTGGGGATTATAGAAAATATTAAAACTATCATTCATGGTGTACCGAAATCAGGTCTTATGGCAGTTCTTTAATTTCTTCAAGGTGAGTCAAATTCTTTGATAACTATTTTTTGGATTCTATGATTCCTAATATCTATATTGTGTAGCTTCATGAAAAAATACTTTGAGAGGTTGATAGGTAGACAAATGTAACTAATTATAAGGCAATAAATTACTCATACTATGAAGCAATGCGAATAACAAAATTTATATTTGCTACTGACTACTGAAGAGTTGAGTAATTGCACTTGCACGCAAAATGCATGCAAAATGTCATGATTGCAATATCACATGGTTGAAGAGTTATGGTGAGGTCTATTTGTCCTCGGAAGTCTAAAATTCTTTGAGTCCCCAGTAGGAACTTTTAATTATTTTTAGACAAATCACCATTAAGCTTAACATCATTTTCCCAGATGGATCTGTTAGAATTCAGTGAAATGTAAGTCAAATAAATAACTTGCATCAGTAACACTTTCGTATAGGGACTAATTCTCACTATTAACTAGTTGCTTATTATCATTCCTATTATTAACATATTGGCTGTTTATTAGTACTTATAAAGCACATATTCTGCATGACCATATTCTACATCCCTAATCCTACCCAATACCTAAACTTCACAACTACCTTACTAACTATTAATAAGTAGCAAATTAGGAGTTTATTGAGGCAAAGGTCATAGTTAATGGTCTGTTAATGGTGAGAATTGAACCTTAAAATAAAGTGAGATTCTTGCATCCACTTTTACGTAAGCATTTCAGTCAGGAGGAACGTTCACAGACATATGTAATGGAAATCAGTGCGGCTGAACCAGCAGTAGGTTTTCTCTGGTCTGCACTTTGTACTCGTGTACCATGGTACATACTAATGACAATATCTCTTTATACCCCTCCAGTTTCAGCAGGACTGCAAATGAAACTCATTGATCTGAATTTAAAATAGAGGTCAAACTGCAAATCAGCTTCACAAATCTGTATTACTCGCTCAAAACCATGGTGGTTAAGCACTTTGGAGAAACCCAATAAAACTTTGGATGTCTTTGAGGTTTAATAGGAGGTTCTTTTGCATTACTGTGTGTGCTGCAGTTTTTAATATGGTGTACATGAAGTAGTACATCAAAACTCAGAGTAAATTGGGCTCAGGAGAGAAATTAAGCATAATTTGTTGAGCGTGAAGAGAACATGCCTGTCTCAACAGTGGCTGCAGTTCCCTCGAGCAGGGAAAGTCAGACCTCCCACTTGAAAAAAAAGACTGTAAAATGACAGCTGAAGAGGGTCTTGGCTCCGAGCTCTTCTTACACCTTCTCAGACTGAAACTCAGAATTTTGCGCTGGAAATGTAGTTTTGTCTGCATTGTAGAGGATACAATGTAATATTTTAAAGCCAACAATTATAATAAAATTGTTGGCTTTAAAATATTACATTGTATCCTCTACAATTCAGACAAGTGTTCTGACTGGTGCTTTCAAACTAATGTTTCCTTATGGGTAAAATGCATATCAAAATAGAAAATGAAATTAAACGAACGAATGAAGGTCCTCAAATTAGAATTCCTTTTATTTATTGTTTTATTCGTTTTTTTATTTTTATAAAGTTATTATTATTTTAATATATTATCAAATATAATTTATTCTTAATTTCCAGCATCATTACTTCAGTCTTCAGTGTTGCATGATCTTTCAGAAATCATTCTAATATTCTGAATATAAATAAAATATCCTGAATATGAATAAATATATTAGTATTAGTATTATTTGAAAACAGTTTTTCTGATTATTATCATGGTAATTTGTATTAATATACATAATAGTTTAAAAAAATTTTCTGTTCATTTTTGGAGTGACTATGGCCCACACTTGACATGTTTTGCAAAATTCACCCATTTTGCAAATAGTAGGACATACAATGGACTTTGATTCATTTGAGAAACAGAAAGATACAATATTAACAGTTTCATATTTCCAATATTGCCTAAAGCAACACTAAATATTCCAGTTTAAACTCATATAGCACAAGAGTAAGAAATGCATGACCTTTAATTTTCCATGAATACATGAATAATAAAATGAGTTTGGGAGTATAATGTATGAATATATATATATATATATATATATATATATATATATATATATATCTGCAAAAATGTCAACAATTCTGTGTTTTTCTGTCAATATGGGGTGCTGTGTGTACATTAATGAGGAAAAAAATTTACTTAAATGATTTTAGCAAATGGTTGCAATATAACAAAGAGTGAAAAATGTAAGGGGGTCTGAATACTTTCCGTACCCACTGTATATATATATATATATATATATATGTGTGTGTGTGTGTTTGTTTATTTTATAAATGAAAATAAAGGTGCAAAGGGGGAAACTGAGCCTTTACTGTCAATGACTCAAATTAATCCAGATTTTCATAGTTTTTCACCTTAACACTGTCATGATGGTGGCCATGCCTGTGTGTGCCACATGTAAAAATGAGCTTACCACAGTTCTCATGACGGGCCTCACATGTTAGGGGTTTTAGTGGTGTAGAGAGGAAGACAGGGCCACCCTGCAATCTTCAGACAAACCACACAACAGTTTCCTCAACACAATCAGTTAAAGGACCACAGCATTCACAGACTAATTTCTTATAAGTAGGCAATGTGTTAGACAGAACCACTGACTCTACAGCCTCCTCTCACAGTCACTGTTTAATTAGTCTACTTTGCTGAAACAAGTTTGATTTACATTGTATGGAGTTCAATAATAGTTTTGTAAGAAACGAGTGACCCAAGAACCTGGGCTTTTGAGCTCTCATTTTTTATTTTTGTGAATTTTTATTTTATTTTTTTTGCCTTTCAGGTGTATTTTCAGAGCATATATTAATATTAACAGCAGGTATTGTTTTCACAAGAAGGTATTTTTTCTCCATCTGCTCAAGTATGTTAAAAATAAATGCATATATTTATAGAACAAGCTGGAATGGGTAAATAGAGAAATCAGTTTTGAACATCACACCACTACAGAATATATAAATACTGTGAAGGAAATGTATGTTGAGCAAAGAGAAAACAGTGATATTATATATTCACTGACTGATAATAGCTTCTCACACACATGAAAAGAAGATTAAATGAATAAGTTGTATATTATGAAAGAGGGTTAGAAAATAATAGCACCATTTTGAGACAGATGTGAAGTATTTATGACAAAAAACAAACGGGTTTGAATAAGTTGCATAATGAAATGTAATGCACAGTCTTAAAAATAAAGGTTCTTTATTGGCATCAATGGTTTCATGCAGAATATTTAAAATCCATGGAATCTTTCCATTGGACAAAAGGTTCTTTATAGTGGAAAAATTTTCAGATTATTAAAATGTTCTTCGTACTAAGAATGGTTCTCTTAAGAACTGATCCCTTGAAGGTTATTTGTGGAGTGCAAAATGCACTGCAAAACTCCATATATTTTTAAAAGTATAGGTTTGTTCAGATGTGAGCAACAATGAAAACAATGCTTATTTCAGCAAGTGCCACTTATTAAGACAAGCATTCCATTATATATATATATATAGAGAGAGAGAGAGAGAGAGAGAGAGAGAGAGAGAGAGAGATTAATTGGTGTATCATTTAAACAAGCATATTGTTGTTAAATCGCTCTCATTTAGTTTTACACACTAGCATGAAACACAACATATCAACTCTAATTGCAAGCTTCCAAGCTCTTTTATGCCCAGCAAAGCTTTTTTTAAGTTCAAGTGCTCATTTGGGTCTCAGTATTTCAACACCACTCTGTGCTTTTCCAGTAAAAAGCGCTCCCTGTGTTTTGGTTTCAATTTCAATGTGTCAATGTAGCCTTTTATCTGTCTGCTTCCCTCCTCTTTGAAGTCTAACATGTTTATTTGGAAGGTTTTGGAGAGCTGAACTTTCAAATGGGCACGCATTTTCTATTTATATTGCAGCATGGTGAAAACTGTAAAAAAGGTTTGCTTCTTCAATTACATAGAGTTTGCTCGGGAATGTGGTCAGATAGAGCATGGTTAGTGAGAGAAATATAATTTTCTATCCATTTTCAGTGACAGATGCTGTTTTGAGATGGGGCCAAACATCTAAGTAACAAAATATATAATATCCCTTCTTTTATAATAATTGCTATATGCACATGTCATATAAGCAGATCTTTAAGTAATAAGACATTTTAATTCAGAGTTAGTGTGCTCATTTTATCATTTTTTAAAAGGGAGAAAATGTTTATATTAAAATATAAAACTATTATGTTTTGTAGGCAAACATCAGTACCTTGAATTTAATGCGAGCTATTGGCAGCCAGTGAAAACTGATGAAGAGAGGTGTGACATGGTCTTTATTTGGCTCGTTGAAGACCACTCTCGCTGCTGGATCAGTTGCAGAGGCTTGATAGTACCACCAAGAGCATTGCATTACAATAGTCCAGTCTGGAGAGAACAAGACCTTGGACAAGTAGTTGTGTGGCCTGCTCTGATAGGAAGGGTCTAATCTTCCTAATGTTGTATAAGGAAAATTTGCAGGACCAGACCATTGTAGCAATATGGTCTGTGAAGCTGAACTGATCATCAATCACATCTCCAAGGTTCCTGTCTGTCCTGGAAGGATTTATGGTTGACGAACCTAGCTGTATAGAAAATTTGTGATGAAGTGCTGGGTTTGCTGAGATCATAAGCAGTTCTGTCTTAGCAAGGTTGAGTTGAAGGTGATGGTCCTTCATCCAGCCAGAAATGTCTGTCAGACAGGCTGCAATTGCAATGAGAAGTAGAGTTGAGTGTTATCAGCATAGCAGTGATAGGAAAAGCCATGGTTCTGAATGACAGATCCTAATGATGACATGTAGATGGAAAAGAGAAGTGTTCAAAGCACTGTGCCCTGAGGAACCCCAGTAGCAAGAAGTTGTGACTTAGAAACCTCATCCTCCAAGACACCCTTAAGGACCTACCTGAGAGATAAGATTTGAACCACTGGAGTGCGATTCCTGAGATGCCCATCTTCATGAGGGTGGACAGGAGGATCTGGTGGTTAACTGTGTCAAAAGCAGCAGACAGATCCAGCAAGATGAGTACTGAGGATTTGGAAGCTGCTCTTGCCAGTCTCAGGGCTTCAGTAACTGAGAGCAAGGCAGTCTCAGTTGAGTGGCTGCTTTTGAAGCCAGATTGGTTGTTGTCCAGGAGGTTGTTCTGTGCGAGAAAAAGAATGAGTTGGTTGAACACAACTTGCTCAAGTGTTTTTGCAATGAATGGAAGAAGGGATACTGGTCTGTAGTTTTCTAAAATTGTCTGATTTTGAGAGGGTTTCTTAAGCAATGGGGTTACCCGAGTCATGCTCAAAAACTGTGTGAAATGTACCAGTGTGAATAGGGGTGTTGATAATGTGAGTGAGCGCAGGTATAACTGAAGAAGAAATGGCCTGAAGGAGGTGAATGGGGATAGGATCAAGTGGACAGGTAGTAGGATAATTGGAAAGGATAAGTTGGAAACGTCTGCCTCTGAGAGTGGAGAGAAAGAGGAGAGTGAGAGTGGATTTGTTGTTATGATGTGTTTGTCAGTTAGAATAGGCTGCTGATGGTTCTTGTTTTATTTATGAAGAATATTGCAAAGTTGTCAACTGTAAGAGTTGAGGAAGGAGGAGAAGGAGGACAAAGAAGAGAACAGAAGGTTTTGAAAAGTGTGTGAAAATAACAATTGTTAATTTTGTTGTGGTAGCATGTAGTTTTAGCAGTGGAGACATTCGCAGAGAAGTAAGAGAGGTGTGACTGATACAAACTAAGGTCAGTAGAGTTTTTTGGTTTGCACCACACCCCCTCTGCAGCTCTGAGCCTAGCGTAATGTTCATGGAGAACATCAGACAGCCAGGGGGCAGAGGGGGTGGTGCATGCTGGTCTGGATGAAAGGGGGCAAATGTTGTCTAAGCAAGATGTTAGAGTAGAGCAAAGAGTGTCAGTAGCAGTGTTAGTGTCCAGTACTGAAAACTGAGAGGGTGGAGAAAGTGAGGATGACACCATAGAGGATAGGCGAGAGGGAGAGAGTTGAGCATAGGTTAAGCTGAAAGGTGACCTGCAGAAGAGTGTCTGTTGTGTCAGGAGCCAGTTTGAGGTTAAAAGTGATGATGAAGTGGTCTGAGGTGTGCAACGGAGTAAAAGTGTTGTCAGTGGAGCAGTCGCGAGTGTAGAGAAGGTCCAGTTGGTTACCTGATTTGTGAGTAGCTGTAGTATACACTTGATTGAGGTCAAATGAGGCAAGCAGAGTGTTGAAGTCAGAAGACTGGAGTTTTTCTAGGTGAATGCTGAAGTCACCAAGTAGTACCAGAGGAGTACTGTCCTCAGCAAAGTTTGAGAGTAACGCATCCAACTCCTCCAAGAAGTTACCCAGTTGACCTGGGGAATGATAAACTACAAAGTGGATTTTAACAGGGTGGGTAATATTAATTGCGTGTGATTTAAATGAACTGTTGCCAGTAAGAGATGGTAAAGGATCAAATGTCCATTCATTTGAGATAAGTAGACCAGTACCTCCACCCTTCCCAATCGGGCTAGGTGTGTGGGAAAAAGTCAAATTAGTGGAGAGGGCAAGTCTCAGTTAGGGCAATGAGGTTGAGACTTGAATGAGTAGCAATATATGAAATAAGGTATGCATTGTTTACAGCAGACTGGCAGTTCCAGACACCAAGAGAGTAAAGGAGTAGAGGATGCACAGAGTGCTATTCACGAGTGTTAGTAGTAATAGTAGAGATTTAAAAGCACATAATGAGTACAATTGACTAAAACAAGTTGATAAGAACAAGCTGTACAAAAATTAAAGAAAGGGGAGAAAAGCAATACTCAAGTGCCTTGTCTGTGTCCTTGCTCAGTGGAGTCATCCAGGTAGAGTCGCTGGACTTTACACTTTTCGGTCTTCACACAAGGACTGACGCGACCACTATAACCAATTATATACTGGCCTGATACCTCGTTATTGAATTCAATGGGCCACGCCTTACTACTTAGCAAACCGAAACTGAAAAATCATGCATGAGAACAAACGCGACTTCAGGTCGCATTGACCATGGTAAACACTGTAAGCAAAACAATGATTCCTAGTAACGACAACCACGCTAAAATCTAATGAGAAAAGAAGCGAAACATTTGATATGACATCATTTGAATTCAAAATTCAAGTCATTGTAATGCATTTATATAAATAAATCAATAAAACTGGACAAAACATGAACAGCATGTCATTGATCCAAAAGTCAATGGGAAGTCCCCACTATATAAATATATGTGCTTCTGTATGCTATCTTTGTGGAGATAAAAATTATCTAAATGATGCTGGAAAACATTCAGTACAGGCTTGTTTCTGTATGGGCAGTAAATGACTAGGTTGAGCTCAGACAAATCTCTGGGCTTTAGCCTGATATGATGGATTAAGTAGATGTGAATGTGGAGGGTCTGCATGAGCGGAGAGATTGCAGGACCACACGGAAAGTCCAGCTGATCCTTCAGGCTCCTAGCAGCCTAATGAGACGTCAATGCATTTCAAAGGGGGCGGTCCATTTTTAGCCTGTATTATTTATTCCTCTTTTAAATATTGTCTGTTGCTGTTTAGTCTCTATATTTAACATTTATGTTTCTTACCAAAGCAGCTTACAATAAAAAACATAAATCAGCTTAATGACTGACCTTGATAAACAACCAAATATTTATAAATAATGCCTCAAATGCAAGATTATGCTCATAATAATGTTTTTAAAGCTTGGGTATTGTGGGTGGTTGCTAAGGATTTGCTTCCTAGCTCAAGTTAAAAAGTCCTCATCCAAGCCTCTAATATATTGTAGTTACTAAATATGGTTTTGGATTTTTTTCACCTTTTTTATTTCATAAATTAAATGTGCACGTTAAATGTAGGCATCATCTGTTATGTCAAATAAAAAAATGTAAGCATTAAATTCAATTAGAATAACAAACCGAAACCATAAGTCACTGTCTTGAGTCACTGAATCATTCATCTAGCTGATTCATTCAAAATGGCTGATTCATTCAGGAACGAAGGAAGTCTTAATGCATTAGTCATTGAATTATTCACTCAACTGATTTGTTAAAAAATTGACTTTTTCAGTAAAGAAATACATTGTGTGCAGCTCAAAAACATGCAACAGGTGGTCTAGTACTGTTTTCAGTTGTGAAATACAACAAAAAAACAAACAATACTGTAGGTCAGCTTGTTTATTTAACTGTAAAGTATGAAATGAATAAACTATAAATTCAATATATTTGCAATTGATATATAAAAAACATTCTTGTTAATGTGATCTTGCATAAAATATATTTCATGTTTGAAATGTAAAAAATTAAAATTAAAAAATAAGTCATATTTTGAATTTGGGGGCAGTTTACCCCAAACACCTGTTCATTTCTGAACCTGGCCTGAGAGTACATCCAATAGCAAACTTCTCCTAAACAAGCTATGCCTCTTGAGCTATTTTTCATTTTATGTCAACGTTCAATACTTGAGGTTAAATGTTTAAATATGTGGTAGTTTTTGAAGAGAAGAAATCATTTTTTAGATCATTTGAGATCTCCACTTGAAAAGATTTGACTTGAGGCTGGACAGTTGACCCCTTTGCTAAAGTCCAAAACCGACTTCAATTCCTGCTCTTTTGCCCCTTATGGATTGCTGTCATACTGTTCTGTTGTTCAGAACTGCAATACATTTGCAAACATTTTCATCATCAACGTCAATAGCACTGGAAGCTTCTAAAACAGACAGTCGATCGATAGCAGTTCACTCAGCAGTTCAAGATTATGGCTACATCAAACCAAACCTCCAGACACCATATAGTACACACTTGAGTTTGGATGATACCAGATGAATCAAATGAAGCAAATCCTTAATTGCAGTGCTTCTCAACTTTTTTGACTTGAATTCCCCCCCACTGCTCAACACGAAATTCATCGATTTCAATGCCTAAAACTGTGGTATTCTGACATCCATACAGTAGTTCAATGTACGGTGTTGATCAAATTTACAAGACAACGTATAATTTCAGAAAAGTGCAGTTAAAGGCATGTTCTCAGTTCACAAGAAAGCTTCTGAACAACAATAGGAAGCATAAGCAAATTTAATTAAATGCCATATCTAACTTCACACGCTCAAGGGATTGTTGTTTGGCCTTTGAAAAAGAGTCTTGATCCAGCAATTTCCACAGAGATTTGAAAAGCAGACAATAATGTCAGTGTGATTGGTTTGATGTAACAGAAGGCCTTATGGGAACTTGCACTGACAGTCTGCTTGACAAACTTCCAAAGGCAATGCCTTTTCCACATGTGTATTCATCTCACACGCTCTGCCTTAGCATTCCTGAAGAATGCAGAAATACGTCTTTATGAGCGTATACTATTGCCAGTAAATCCCAGGCCTCTCTGTGAATTAGCCAGATTTTTAAGACTGCGCGCCCTGACTGTCTCAATGGACAATGAAGACTATTTAGAGAGTAATGGAGAAAAAGAGATCTCGTTTGTAGATAAATAATTCAGCGTAAAACGTTTGTAACATTCCCAACACAAAGCTTTCTCCTTAGTCAACCTAAATCATATACTGAGACTTAGATGGAAAAATTACATATTAATATGATTGTCCACATTTACTTAACAACACATCCTCTATATTCAACTTGACATCTACATCACATTGCACATTTCAAGAGGTTAGCCACTCATAACAAAGGTACATTTAGTCTTAAAGGCACAGCCAGAAATTAGAAAATGAACAGTCACAAAAATGGCATAGAAAATGGTTGCATAAAACTAAATTACGGCTGGTTTTGGTGCAAGAAACCTTGACTAAAATAATTAACAAATGAGTAACACTTTACCATAAGGTCCCATTTTTTAACGTTAGTTAATTCATCAACTAACATTGACTAACTTACAATGATAAGTTCATTGTTAGTTTACTGTCCATGATAATACTAACAGACACAAAAGTTGATTGTAAAAAATAAAATATTAATAACAAAAAAAATTATGCATAGAAGTATTTTTCATTGTTCATGTAAATTAATGAGGTTAACTAATAACAAATGTGGTGATTTGAGCACTTCAAAACAGTGAATCATTTTGATGAATCATATTTTTCAAAGTTGTAAATAAAACAAAGATTATCGGAGTACACTTTACAAGAAAACACCTCAAAATGTAGTTTAATCCAGTGTGTTATTTGCTGTTTCTTTGTAATTATTTGTGGAATGCAAATTGCGTGAAACCAACCAATGGAAATATGACACATGCAACGAAGGAACCAATGAGAACTAGACACATGAATTAGTCAGGATCATATGATGAGGTCAGGGAAATATATGCCAGTACAGGAACCAAAGCTAAAGCAAATTGCAAAAAAAAAGACATGGACATAAACAAAACCAAAAACACAACTGACAATATCTCACAATTCTGACTTCATAACTCACAATTCAGAGAGACAAAAAAAAGGTCAAAATTACAAGATATAAACTCGCCATGACCTTTTTTATTTATTTTTTTTTTCATTTTTTTCATTCAGCATTCAATTTATTTTATTTATTCTGTGGAGGAAACAAACTTCCATAAATAAATAAATAGATGGACATGAAAAAATCTGAATGAAAATGTCCCTTCTAGTGTCACAAAAAGTCCAGAAAGGACATATAGTGAAGAAGAAACAGACAAGCATCGGAGTTGACAACCTTTGATCTGCCAATTCTGACATGGTTTAAGGGCTGGATGGGTGGGCGTTTCAGTCGGGCTGGAGTGTAGGTGGTGCAGGAGCTCTATGGAGGAAATCCCCAAGCTGCCTGAGTGTAATATACCTCCCAAACCACATCTATCACAGCTCCCTGGTCCTGCCGAGGGGAAGGAGGCCAGGAGGAAGCATCTCAGGGTGGGGAAGAACCGGTGTGACGACAGGAGGGCCATCATGGGACCCGTGCAGAACAAAGTCAAGGCTAGTAATTTATACCTGACACTTGCATCCTCTTCCTGACAGCCACAGTCTTGAAGAAATATGCATGGATGTGCTGGAATCGTATCGGATATCACCACCTAGACACGCTAAGCTGTTTGGACAAGGTGAATGCATTAGCAGATACTATATAACTTCCAACGGGGAACGGGAAGCGAAAACAAGCCATATGCTTTTGAGCGCTCAGAGGAAGGCCGATACCTTATGGTTTTAACACCATAACAAATGCGATTCAGCTGAAGCCTTGAAATACAGACGTGTTTTCAAGTCCCGTTCCGCAAATACAAATCCCCTGTCAACCTTGTGTTTTGCTCAGAGGTGCTCATGCTGTTATGTCTCAATAAATATGTCCTTCTCGTTTTTCAGGTCAGGCATTGTGATTTTTAGCCATCGTATGAGCATCTCTCTTACGCTTGATTTCTCCCAAATGCATACTTTGATGAAAGAATATGGCAGAAGTTCAAGGCGAGTCTTCATAAATTTCATGTTTTTAAGAAAACAATGTGAAAAATCAAGAGCTGTTACACTTAACTAGAGAAGTGATCAATTTCAGCACAAGTTATTAATTATGTGTTTCTGGATGTACGAAAGAGTGCATGTATGGTTGAATACTTAAATCTAAATATTTGTTTTATAATTAAAACTTGAAAGGTAATGGATAATGAAAGGTTTCACTATGTTCCCAAGATAAGTACAATAAAAAACTGTAATGTTGTAAAATATCTGTTTTCTATTATAATCTATTTTAAAATGTAATGTATTCCTGTTATCAAAGCTGAATTTTCAGCATAATTACTCCAGTCTCAGTTTGAGTGGGTAGGATGCATTGAGCTGGTATTTTTGTATAATCCATAAATGGTCCACAATTTATTACATTTTCTATATCTGAAGCAAACTATCAAATGTATTCACTCTTAACCAGGAGAGGGAATCTGACATGTGTTCTCATTTAAAGTTCTCCTACTGTCTTCTACTATGGCTTTTGACATGATATAGACTTTTCCAACATTCATTAATTCTTATCTGTCTTTCTGCTTTCTCTCCCTCCTCATTTGATCTTTCACATCACTTTCTTCACATTTAATGCAAACCCTCGGTACACAATACGTGAATCCAAACTCAAATGCCCTTTTGCAGTTCTGCCTTTTACAAGCTATTGGAGCTGATGGGCAGGTTGTGGAAATGAATACGGTACATACATCTCCTACAAATGAAGGGAGTAGGCAACTCCATTTTGTGTGCAGTGTGATAAATTGGGCCCAATTATGAGATTGCACAGCGGCAATAATGCCATCCCATAATCCTGTTAAATTTCTCTCTCTCCCTCTCCATTTTGCTCGGTTGGAGAGAAATTATACTTTTTTTGTATTTAGAGAAAACAGTTGAACTCGATTGTGATCTCTTACACACAGTTAATGTGAGGTGCCACAGGGGTGGTTAATGAGTCCGCTGTAACTGTTTGTGATATGTGAATGGAAACCAACGCTCTCCCGCCGAAATCGAATCTGACTTGGGCCTGAGCCTTGAACCTGACGAATCGTTCAGTATGTTCCCTGTCAAACGGTATCTGCTGTGATGGACGGCATCATTCTTAGAGCCTGATGCAGCCAGAAGAAGGGAATATATGAATGATGATGAACGCGACCAGTAACTGGTTTTCAGGGAGCAACATCTGTGGCTGCCATGCAATGATGAACGGGGTGCTGCTCACCATACAACTAGAGAGGAGTTGACTCTCTCCAGCTATAAGGTAGACTGTGTAGGTTATGCAGATGTTAGATGTAAAGATGTAAAGAGTGTAGATACTTTTATAACATTACATTTACAGTATGTGCTGGATATACCATACTGCAAGATAAAAATTTCTTTTGAAAGAGAGAGAGAGAAGGTCAAGGTTTCGCTTATTTTTCCAACTTAAACCACCTTTCTCCATTGACAGCTGTTCAGAATCTATGTATTCTGATGAAATAAATTGTTTTTGCAAGCAACATGCTGTATGAATTGCAAATATTTCTTATTATAGAAGACATTTTTAACACTTCACTGGCTCAAAAAAAGTGGCCATATTCATAACTATGTTTCTTAACCCATTTAAGTACACTTTAAATTTGTACTTTTTAAATAATTCATTACATTTTAAGTACTTTAAAAAATTTATCAATAACATTTTGTCATGCTTTAAAGTGCACTTATTTTGATGTGAATTACATACTAAATCATATGTAAAGTACTTGAGTACTTCAAAGTACCTGACTGTGTTATTTGATATTACATTTATGTTAATTTATTTTAAATGCACTAAATTCAAACGTTATCATTTTGTGTAATTACAAATACATTTTAAATACACAACATACAAGCAGGGGCAGTGCCAGAGAATTGTGAACGCAGGTGCTGAGGGGGTGCTAGATCATTGACAGGGGGAGCTGGGCAATTAATAGTAAATATAACCAAAACAGCTTATTGTTATTTTTTATATGAATAATGAAATAAATATAAGGAAAATTTTGTAATATTCTCTAATTATGTAGTCCGTATGAAAAGGTGCATTTTTCTATTGGGCACATCCATGTGGAGATGGCGAGGCAGCGTCAGCATTCGGCAACTTCATCTTTGCAGCTGACACTCAGGAAGCATTAGCTTATTTAATTTAAATAATTAAAATGTCTTCTTTTCCCCCTACACATTCATAATCACTTTGCCGGTGCTTTGAGGCAATTGCTTTATGTGCGAGCTTGAGCTCGGAATAGGCTATAATACGAGTCTGCATATATATTAAAGGATGGTTTAGTATATTATTATATTAGTCAATTTAATATAACGTGCGACTAGTTGACTAGAAAAATCTTTAGTCGGAGGCAGGCCTACTTAGTACAAGGAAGCGCTCCATTTTTCAAGGTCAAGGGGTCAAGCTAAAGGGGTCATATGATGTTGCTAAAAAGAACATTATTTTGTGTATTTGGTGTAATGAAATGTGTTTATGCTGTTTAAGGTTCAAAAACACATTATTTTCCACATACTGTACATTATTGTTTCTCCTCTATACCCCACCTTTCTGAAACGCGTCGCTTTTTACAAAACTCATCGGTCTGAAAAGCGAGGTGTGCTCTGATTGGCCAGCTATCTAGTGCATTGTGATTGGCCGAATTCCTCAAGCGTGTGATGGAAATCTTACACCCTTTACCATACCGTGATGCAGTGTCCTGGCCGGAGCGACGAGACAAAAACATTAAAACCCATTATAAACGAGGCATTTGTTGCATCCAGTGGGGACATAATTATGGATTATAATGACTTATACTGTCTTTTTACGCATTGCATTGCATCGCACCGCATAAACATAAAACCATGTCTGCATTTGCGATCGGAGAAATGATAAACAACAAGCGCTACTCTACACTGCTCAAAACTCACATTTGAATCATCAGTGGCAAATCCTTTAAATATTAAAACGTACTTACAGTCTGTGAGTCAGAACAGCTGGCATTGTAGTCTACTCTCCGAGGATCAGGAAACAGTCCTCCATAAAATGCACTGCTCACATCTGAATATTTGGGTTGAACTGTTCTGGAACAGTGTTGTAAATACAATTTAACCACTGATTTCTAGTCGTGTCCTCTTTTGGAAGGCCAAACAAAGTATTTTTGCTTTCGCAATGAAACACACAGCGTCTTCACAACATGGCGGCGGTGGTGGCAGCAACAATAAAGTTACGCCTTCTTTCTTTTCGTGAACATTTAGGTGGCATTATGCAAATCTTCTCACATCATGACGTAGACATGTGGGGGCGAGTTTAAACGAGGCGTTTTAGGGGGGCGTGGACCAGTCTTAACTTTTATAAAGAATATCTCTTTGGGTTTGATACTTTAGTCTTTGCAACTTAAGGGATCGTATCTATTCACGAACAGCTTGTAACACTCCAAAGAGAAAGGAAAACTTGAAATCGCATCATATGACCCCTTTAAAATAAAATGCTATAATGACATTACGAAATGTGTGACAGCCTTAAATCTTGTCGTTATTGCATTGCACGAGTTATGTATGCGTAAAGAGTCAAATGTTTTTTTTTGGGGGGGG